>NW_028317821.1:5337500-5637500 GCF_062004578.1 Staurois parvus
TCATATACATGCAGAATCTTAGCCAAGATACATAGAAACCATGCCAACACCTTTTGGTAGCCCACAGGGCTATTTATATAACTGATGTCAGTGGTTTTGCCTATTTGAAGTATATGTGGCTCAAGCCAGGGTTGGGTTTAAGATCGCCTAATACATTGCCAAGTCACAAACAAGACCAAGAGATTTTGTGTTTGTGATAGAACCAAGGCTGGAAAAAGTAATATACTAGTCCAAGACAAAGAAGAGCATTAAGACCAAGACCAATAATAAAATTTGTGTAGCTCATACATCTGAAAACCCCATTTCAATAAATTCATACAAGTATAAAAGTAACGAATGCATAGAAATCAAATTTGGTCTAGAGAAGTGAAATAATTACAGCTGATCATGCACCCTTTGCCTCCCTGAGTACTTGAAAAGAGTTATGCTTTCTAAAATGAATCATGGATTTTAACAACATTTTATTGTTTAAATGGTCACCTTTAGCAAACAGATATTTCAGTTTTGTTTTGTAAATTCTGTTTAGTGTTAAAACTTCTTTTTATCTCCTGGAGAAATTGTGATGGTTGAGTTATCGAGTCTGCAGATTTGGTAAGGCCATTTGGTGGGTCAAACTCTTCCTGCTGTATATCATTTTTTATGTTATGAAGAATGCAATAAGAAGAGCTGGAAAATGTGAAGATGAAGGGGAACACCCCAAAAATTCCAGGTGAACATGGAATGGAGTCAAGCACAGCACTTCAACACAGGCTCAAGTATACTTCAAAGCCACACCAACCAGGTCAT
Organism: Staurois parvus; assembly: GCF_062004578.1. NCBI lineage: Eukaryota > Metazoa > Chordata > Amphibia > Anura > Ranidae > Staurois > Staurois parvus. The sequence goes on from NW_028317821.1 coordinate 5,338,287, forward strand.
GCACATGTTAGAGCCACAACAGGGATACTCTATTTGCCTAATACACACACCATGGATATAATACATTTTGCATCTTGCATTATACAGTTTTGTAGTAAGGTTACATTTTACTTATATAATTATATAGTCTTACAAAGCAAATAACAGTTATTAGGGTAAAGAACAATATGTTAAATAAAAGAATAAGAGATTTGTCCTTCATAAATCTTGTGTGCTAAGTATGAGGTCTACAGTGAGTAACATTTGTTACATAACTAGTGAAAGATTAGGCAAGCTTTTTTTCAAGATCTTACTTTCAAAGCACTGAAGAAACCTTAATCTATCCACTTTAACTGAACAGTAAATCATTCATATATGCATAAACACAATGCCTAAATAATAGTTGCATAATAGGTAATACATTGGGCAAAAGTATAGGTTAGAAAACTTAATATGCTTTTTGTATGCAATATATTATGCTCATCACAAAATAAAGAAAAGAAAAATAAAGCATAACATTAAAATGAAAACCACAACTGAAACTGTATTACCTATAAAAAATAAATACAATTTTACAGTACGATATGTGGGCTTATTTAACACGGCAAAGAGCATAATGCAAAGATCAATAACCCAAGATAATCAATTGAAGTTTTTTTTTTGTTGATCTGATCCCAGTAAATATAACTCGTTGTAACTGCCAAAGGATATGGCACTTTGCAGATCTTCTTGCTCTTTGTGGTGCCTTATTCAATAAGCCTGAGAAAAGCAATACTTTAGCCCACTATATAGCTCACAATGCACCTACCAATGTAAATGCAATCCCTTTCAATTAACACACATATGAGCTGAAATGCTTCCAAATGAACAAGGTCCTTCATGATTGAAATAAGTGTATTAACTGCATTGATGCTCCATTAGTTTAGTTCCGATTTCCTCTTCATTTTTGCACAATGTTGTTCTTTGCTTTGCTGTTATCTGGTTTGATTGCAGATGTTCATGGAAACTGTGATATAAGAGAAACTAAGCATTTCCTCTGTGACTACTAACCACAGTTCTGCTTAGACCACACTTGTTTTTCTCAAGTGACACAGCTTTGTGGAAACAGATCTGTCGTGGAAAATGTATATTTTTTAGATACTCTAAAAATAGAGAGATGTATTTATAGGAGTCGGAAATGGTGAAGTTCGAACTTTCCAATTGATTGTAAAACAATCAAAGAAAAATTAAAACCGCATACGTCTTTTGTGATATTAATAGATGACACAAAAATAAACAGTAAAGTGACATGAAAAATAGAGCAGGTCAATACAAGGCATGCTATACAATCCAGCATTCAGTGGTATGTTTCGCTATTATATTTTAAAAAGTTTATTATAACGTTATCATTTAAATATTATCTACAATACTAGATTTCTATTTTCTTATTGTAAAGAGTGCATTTACAAGGTATGTTGAATAAATGATACTGATTGTCTATCAAATGTGTAGCACCTTATATTGGTATAGTGATATGTTACAGAAGTGATGAATTTTTGCTGGGATTAAAGGCAATCAAGTTAATGTAAACTAATGCTTTTGCCCAAGCCTCCAGACAATTCCAGGTCCACATACAGTATTACTATCACTGTGCTGTTTCTCAAATAGCTATACAGCAGAAGATATCCAAAGGCCATAACCACATTCGGGGGCGTATTTATCACAAGGCAAACAAGGCATTTGCCTAGGGCGGCATTTTTTAAGGGGACAGCAGCATTTTTCAGGGGGGCAGTGCTGCCCACCAAAAGAAAGGATGGAAAAAGGGACACATGCAGCATGGGGAGCAGGTGGTATCTGAGAGAGGCTGTGGGCTGCTTGATGGTGTATGTAGTGCCTGACTCTTGTTCCTGGGGATGTCCAGAGCTGTGAAGGTGAATATCTTCTCTCTCGCCGGGGTGGTGGGGGGTTGTCAGTGTATGGGGGGCGATGGTAGTGGAAGCTTCTCTCAAGTTGGGGGGGGGCTGGGATGTTGTTGGTCAATGTCAGGCTCTCTTCGTTGGGGAGGGGGGTGTTGGTCAGTGTCAAGGTCTCTCCGTGGGGGTGGGGCAATTTTTGTGTTGCCTAGGACAGCATGAAACCTAAATACACCACTGACCACATTTCTGCTTTTAAAAGACCTTCTGCAAACCAAATTCTCACTATTCTGCATGAATAAAACTGGAAAGTGGGCCTACAGTCAAGAAGGTTCCTTTAGCTTTGAACAGTCAGAAAGGCTTTTCATCGCTATCTGCATCTTCGTTTGGGCAATTTTTTCACTTCCTGCCCAAGTGACCACACAGGAAGCTACAGGAATCACCGCAATAGGAACACAAATACAAGAAACTGACATACAGTATGTTATAAGCTTTCTGCAGATAACACCAAGAAAGGGGTGCTCAAACAGTACCACAATAAATTCTTAACGACTATATGAAAGATTAAACTTGCTCGGGGTAGGCTGCTCACTGGTCATATGAACACGAATGAGGGAAATAAACTAAAGACCTAAAAAGAAGCGCCATGTCCACGCAAGTGAGTTGGTTACGTTTATTCCGTGCTAGAAGGTCCAAAGAAGCCTGGCATAGTGATGAAAAAAGTCACAATTTACTAAAACTTAAAAGTAGAAGTATCAGTCAATAAATTGCCACTTACCATAAAGCGGACCCACAGGGAAACACACATAGGTATCGCATTGCCCCATGCAAGGGTAACACCAGTGCCCGGTTTCATGGGAAAAGACAGAAGATGGAGACAAACCAGGGGTGTCGACGGTGCCAGAGCTCCGACATTTGGAGAGCTGACAAAGGGGCCTGTGACGAACACGGTGCTCAACCTCTGCCCTTCTCACCAACTCATGACAAAGGACCAGCCAATCTCACACCGTGCTGTCAATTGCGTAACAATGCCACTCTCAGCTGCACCCTGCACAAAGATTTTCTAGCTCTCAGGTCCACAATCTATGTGCCAGCAGCCTAAGAGCGATTGTCAATGGGTTAGCTTAATTATGCAATTAACCCTTCAAACTTCAAACTGCCACCAGATAGTTTTGGGACTATCAACCCTTCACGATGTTAGCAAGAACATATGTGAACATATGTGAACAATAAAAGTCTGTAACACACACTGTCACCACAGACAGGTATATTCCGAGGATTATTACATACAGTAGCATTCTTCAAGAGACAGGCTTTCTTTAGTTTGCATTAAAAGCCCTAGAGATAATTTTAACACTTTTCAAAATAGGGTTTATTAATGAAAAAGTCAAATGGTTAAAATATTTACAGAAAATGATGTTACAAAGAAATAAAGAGAACAATAAAGCAACAGAGAGGTAAAAAGAAAGGAGTTAAGAAGGCAGAATACTTGCAAGGTTCTGGTTTTGGCAGAGTCCAATTGTCCAAACATAAACGTTGCCTTGGCTCTCAAGTCTGTTAAGATGTTCCTTGGTTGATGTTAAACGAGAACTCCCTTACTAGATCTGGTCAGTCCCTTTCTATGATATCAAAGGGGTGTTGCCAGAGACCAACTGACCAATAATCCGGTTTTCCCCGAGTGTAGCTTGGGGTAAAGTACCACAAGTGGTAATCCCGAACTACACTCGGGCTTACCATGCAGCGCTGCTCCAGGATCTGTTCTTCTCTTACCTTGTCCTGCGCTCCCGCGATGTCCCTCCTGCAGTGTCCCCTGTAATGTCCTCTAACGGATGCCGGCATCTGTCTTCTGGGTTCCGTCCCCTGCGACGTCGGGACGTACGGGGACGGAACGTCGGGAAATTTGAAAATGACAAAAATTGAAATTCACTAAATTCACTAAAATCGCATAGTAAAACATTACTGTATCAAACCATTTCACATACATTTTGTCCCGAGTGCTTTGTCCTGTGCCCTGCCTGCATTTTTACTGTTCTTTCTGACTGGAAACTGAGAAAAGTCCACGGCGTACAAAAAGCGTCCCTTTAGGTCAAAATCGGTTTTAGACCAGCTAGAGAACAGCGATAGTAAATTAGAACAACTTGCAGAATTGAGGGATAATGATTCGTGGGGAAAGTCGTCATCAAACACTGAAAACGATTTTGCAGAGGAAAGTGTTTTCCATGGTTAGTGGAAACAGACATCCTGCCAAGACTATTTAGCTTTTTACAGCCTGGCCAGCTCTGTGTTTTAATTAAGATGAGAGGTTCTTTTGAAGTTTGTTAAAAGTCACAGCTACAAATTCCCTAGCTTTCAGGAGGAGGGAGGGGAGGAAGATCATTGCTGATGAAAAACAAAAATGGCTGTCACGTACAGGTTCCATGTCTCTATTGCGTACAATGTTACAGGGCCCACCCCGAAACATATAGTCACAACACTCTACTGGCTATCTTCTGCAATTATCCATATGGCTGACACCCACTACTTAGGCTGTGCCCTAGGTTCCAGTTTCCAGCTTGATACAGCCTTACAGTGCTCCATACAAGGCTGCAATACATCTACCCTGGTGCCCTCACAGCGGCATCTCTGTGGATTACTGCCCCCAACTCTCTGTATCACATCTGGTTTCCGCTATCATCACTTCTGGTCATGGCAACCCAAGTGTCCCATCCCTGATTTGTCTCCATCTTCCATCCTTCCTCATGAAATGCGATACCTGTGTGTTTCCCTGTGGTCCGCTTCATGGTATGTGGCAATTTATTGAATGATACTTCTACTTTTAAGTTTTATTAAATTGTGACTTTCTTCATCACTACACCTGGCTTCTTTGGACCTTCTAGAACAGAACAAACCTAATCAACATGGCGCTCCTTTTTAGGTCTTTGGTTTATAAGCTTTCTGCACTCTACCAAATTACAAAAATACAATTTGTTCTCATCCTTGTCTACATTGGAGAGATTTCTTCATCTCCTGTCCTGGTGACCACAAAGGAAGTAAATGGAAATCAGCCAATCGGAAAATATACCTTAAAACCATGAGAGAGGTTCTAAACCTTTCACACTTCAAAACTAAATTAAATGGACTGGAGTTTAGATTTAAAGTGAATAAATATGTTATACTTACCTGCTCTGTGCAATGGCATTGCACAGAGCAGCCCTGTTCCTTCTCTTCTTGGGTTCCCCGCTGGCGCTTTAGTCTCCTCTTCTTCATTGGTGCGCCACCATAGGAAGCCACTTCCTATGGGGATGCACCTGTGGGCTCACTCCCAAGCTTGGCTGTGCGCATTTATAGACACACACAGTATGGCGCAGTCCTCCCCCTGCTCCCTCCCTGCTGTTTCTGTGCCTGTGTGAAGAGGGAGAGAGAGCAGTGCTAGACTAGTATAGGTAGTGTCCACTTACTGAGAGATTTTTTTTACCTCCATGCAGGGATTTCATTACGGTAAAAAATTACATGCCTGTAGAACCACTTTAGGTTTCATTAGCGTTAATGGGCTTCCACTGATTTCCAAATATCAATACTATATATATATATATATATATATATATATATACAGTAATCTTAATCTTATTTAATTAATGATTAAATAATATTTTCATGGTATAATAAGCAACTTCCAGGACATATTACAATGTCTTTCATTATACTGTACATGTGGAAATGATGTTAACAGATAAGTAGGCTTGGTAATACATTTATAACCATTGATCCTCTGATGCATATAGAGGTCTGAAAGACAGGATTATGGTGTACAATAATGTAGCGTAGGTAGTGTTCTCTCTCCCACACATGCAAGATGAAGTTATATGTGAATAATATTTTAGTACTTTGGGAGAGATGGCGACATATCCAATATTAGAGGTAGAGAAGTCCTGTAAACAATAGAAGGGCAAGTATGGGTAAGATTCTAGAGGGTTGGAGGTTGTAGGGATAAGCAACTAAGGTGGGAATAGATGTGTGAGAGGCAAAAGAAAAAGGGAGATAGAGGAATGTAACGGGGTACAGGAACAGAGGCCCCCTCTCCCTCTAGCCTAACCAGGCACCACCACTGTCCCAGTGCATCCTTCACATGGAGAGAAGGCCTCAAAGTTCTTAAGAGCCACTGAAGCCACCCAGGAATTTTTGTAGTGTTCTCATTTGTCACAGGCTTCAGCAGTCAGGCACTCAATGGAATCCAATAGGATTTCTTATTGGATCTTCACATATAATTAATTATTTAATTCACAAACAGCATTTACTAGTAGCAGCCATTCAACAATCATCATTTCTGTAATCTCGTCAAAGGTCCAGATCTGAGTGGTATGTATAGATTGGTAATAGGTCACTGTCCTTTGGTCTTTATCCTCCAATCTTTAAACTGCCTTATAAAATAAGTCCGCTAAAGGCATATAGAATAAACGTGCAATTTTTAACACAGAGAAGAAATTAACTCAATTAACAACCAGTGTAACTCATCACATAAAGTCAGAAACACCGCTTCAAAGATAACATGTTTATCTTATCATCCAACTTCCCATTACTCATTATTACCAAATGGTGGCATACACATACTCCTCTTGTATTTATTGTTACATGAATATCACCAGCATTATAATGGTGCTGATTATCCCATCAAAGGGCCTGCAGCAATCCCAGGTCATACTGAATTGTGGTTAATTGTGAGACTCATTAAATCATCTTGATAAAATGATGCAAGGGGTAATTGACAATGCATGGCTCTGTTTGTATACAGGGCTGGGCCAAGATCAGTTCTAGTATGTTAAAACACTAACGTGTCTAAACCTGAACTCTTATTCCTCTCTCTAATTGCATGCTATTAACTGACAGAAAGAAAAAAATAACTATTGCCTTGAGTAGCCATAAAAAAATAAAAGGTAGCTTTTTTTTATTTACTGATTATTGATTGAAATCTGAAAACTGCTAATGCTTGTGTCCTGTACACTACCAACACATAAAGACTAAATTTTGGAACCAGCAGCCCTTGATAAAAGATTTCACCCAAATAAAAATACAGAGCCTTATTTATTAGTATCATTAATGAGAATTGTCTACCATGCCTTGCAGCAATCAGATGTAGGTTTTCGTTCCCTTTGATATATAAAACCCACAATGTTCAGTTCATAGTAGACAAGCTCCACCTGGTCTATGAACGGTAGCACTAGTCTGCCTCTGCATTAACAATAGAACAATAAACAATCACCTACAAACCTCCAACCAGCATAGTTTTTAAGAAGATGGTTGGATCTCAGGCTCACCAGTTGCAACTGTTTACGTACCACATAATTGTGGTTGCGATATTATTTAGAGTAACAAAGTATATGTTTCCATGAACAGCTACCATTAGAAACAGACCAGTACTCTATTCCATAACCTTTAGAACATTAAGCATGATCAAGACTCTTTTAGGTCCCCGAAGGTCTAACCAGGAAAATCTTTTATACCCTAGTGCCCCAGTTGTGCATTAGAGACCATTATTCTATAGCACGTGTTTCAAACTGGTGGCACTCCAGCTGTTGCCAAACTACGAGTCCCATGAGGCATTACAAGATTGATAGTTACAAGCATGACTCCCAAAGGCAAAGGCATGATGGGACTTGTAGTTTCACAACAATTGGAGGGCCGCCAGTTTGACACCCCTGCTCTATAGCATTGGTATGGACATATATCCAATTTGTAAGCAGCTTTGCCAGGCTTGTGTGTTTATTAAAGGTAAAAATAATTTTTTTCTAGCTCGACTTGCCTCTGACTGCCAGATATGTATGAAGTAAATTAAATTTTTTGTTCTGGAGTGCTAACATTCCTCTTTTTCATTATGCCATAACTGAATATTTGTGGATCAGGGAAAACTGTGCCAACTATAAATCCAATGGAGTATTCACTATACTGTTTTATATGCCAATATTTGTTATTTACACACTTCTGCCACACTGTATAGCCAGGCAAGCAACACTCCAATATCCTGTTTTCAGCTTTGCAGCTTCCCTTGCCATTTCCCTGCCTTCAGCATGCATAAAGTGGTAGTAAAAGAGAAAAAAAAACAAGCCCTACAAGGCAAAGGCATAATGTGCTAGTATGCATTGCACCTTAAAACGAAGCCCTCAAGCGGCATGCTGTCATCACGGCAAAGGCTTCCATCTTCACCCGATCTTCCTTCCCAGGTTTGCGGGCTGCGGCTGCTTGAATGGCCAAGCTGAAATGACATAACAAGTATGACATTGCTTCACAGCACATGCGCCGGTGATGTCACTGGCTGCTGTCACCGGCTGCTGCTCCTAGAATATCTCCTAAACGGTGCACATTTAGAAGATATTGATTTAACCTACAGGTAAGCTTTATTATAAACTTACCTGTAAGCTAAAATAAAAATGCAGAATTTACTACTGCTTTAATAAACAAGGAATTACCACTACAAGCTGATTTATTGCCCAATCAGTAGGCAGGTGGTACAGGATTATTATTATTATTATACAGGATTTATATAGCGCCAACAGTTTGCTCAGCGCTTTATGCTGTATAAATGTGTCAAAATATCAAATTAGAAATGTGAATCCCAAAATTAGCTGAAAAGAATTAAAAAAAATATTTAGCAGGTAATACATATACAGTATATACACTAAAGTCTACATAATTTTCTTTTTTGCCTGGGGTTCCACTGTCATTTCCATACTAGCTGCTCTCCAAAGGAGGTTAAAAGCCCTAATTGGCTCTAATTATCAATTTCAGTGGGTCAACTTTTTTGAATAATAGTCTGATTATTTTTGTTTAATTTACTGTAAAAGTATATAAAGGATGATTTTCAAATATGCACAAATGAAGTATGCACAATACATATTCATTATTCATCACCTCCAGTAGCCATTAGTACACTAATTTTCTACTCCAAGAAGTGAACTGTACTGTTGTACAGGGGTTACAAAGAGACACTGGATGATACGACATGATCTACTCGCAAGGAAATGTCGAAGGCATGTATCTTGGGCGCAGGCCAGGTCTTTACCATTTTTAGCAAGAACTTCCTGAAGAGGAAACTGTGTGTAAAAGAAGAAGCTGGGTGCAGCACAGAACAGCCGGCTAGATTGGCAGCACTTAGTGTGAGGTTAGAAAACAGCGTGACGCGCTTTAGAGTGTGACAGACTGTAATAAACACAGATCTTTCCAGCTTCACTGACAAAAGGAACCGCTTCATGCTAATTGCACAAGCACTAAGGTTACTTACTGTATGATACACACCAACACACGCAGCAGTTTATAGAAACTCTATTTATGACTTTGCAAGGAAAATACAGGGGCAAAATAAAAATGAATTTTTTATATTCAATGTAAAAAAAAATACTCTGTGTTTTATTTATAAAATAAGTAGTACTTGCAAAAATACCTGTACCACTTACTGTATATGACTTACCATAATTTAAAAAAAAAAAAACACTGAAGAACTCCCTCGCACAATATAGGTCTATTTAAGAAATGACATGAAATGCTCCAGTCATGTGTAGAGGATGCTTGCTGTTTTCCAATTTGCCTGCACATTTATGAATATCTGAAGTGTGCATATTACATGGTATGCTTCTACCTACTGTAAAACTGCTATCACCCGTGTACAGAAATATGCTTTTTTTTCTATATAGCTGCTGATCTAATACAGCCTAGGTTGTACTTACCATAAGCACTCATTATGTAGGATAATAAAGTATATGGACCAGCCTAATATGTAAAATAAATGGGAAATTCTTTTCTTAGTTTCCTTCTTCAAACCACCTCTGGACCCGCCTGGCTGAATTCAGCAAAAGAACTTTAGGTGGAACAAGGGGGTACAGGAGATGTTGACAGGGCTCATTTTAGTTCAGGAAACATGAAGCATAAGGGTCCTTTCGGTGGCGGGCCATGCATTTTACACCTAGGCCTGTAATATCACAGAGGTCCTACCTGAATTAATCCAGCAATTTTTGGCTGTAACCTTAAAAATTGAGCACAGAAAAAATAGGACAGGGTTGACTGTATGACAAAATGTAAGTAAAATGCATTATTCTCACCAAAACTACTGATTATCTGTACACAAAATCCATCCTCCCCTATTTCCTCAATAATCGTTCAATTAATCTGTTGTACAGATTATCTGTGCGTTTCAGTTCCAACAATAAATTATTTTCTATGCCTGCTAGATCGCCCCCGTGTCGCTAACTGAGAATCTGATTGGTTAAAGCCAAAGTGTCATTGCAATTTACTGTAAGCTACAGGTGCCTGAACTGATGATTTTGAAGGCCTCAAGGCAGACCCTGGCAACACATGATGACTATCATACACATACACTAATGGAGGCAGAGAAAGCAATTGAAAATCTATGAAATAAAGAGAATAGACTATATTGGGAATAACACATTTATGGAAAAAAATATATTAAACCATAAGTCAGTGATTCTGATAGTTTAGGCAGTGTTTAGGCCAGCATAGAAGACCTTGCTGGCCCCGACGGCCCTCCACTGGGTCCTTTCACATGGTGCCCATGAGAAGATTACCTGCTTAATCGGAGCTGAACAAGAGGGATGTTAGTTTTGTGACATCCATGCCAGTTCAGTTTTTGTCCGCATTTTGACAGCAAACTGTGGGGGACCCATGATTGCTCTATGGGTTGATGGATATAAACGAATATCTGTTTACATCAAGCTAACTCTGGTCCACCACATTTAGGTCCTGAAAAATAAAAAAAGTTTGCAGTCCTTTTTTGTTTTTTTTCCAGACTTGAATGAACTTGGAGGTAAGCAGATGTAAACAGACACAAGTGTGCATGTAGCTTATGATTTGGGGCCTCAAAAACTGAAAGGCAGACCTTATTGGACAGCTTGTGTGAAAAGTGCCTAACTCTTTCCACTTGTACAATTAAAAAATACTCCCCTGCTTTCTCCGATAGCACAGTTTTTGTGAAATAATCACATGTTACAAGAGTTTGGGCCTGTACAAATGGATCTTATTTTTCAGGTGTGCATAGGTCACCATGATATCTAAATGTTGTGCTACTCCCAAAGGAGCCACAAGAATACTGTCCAGGTCCTCCACAGTTACTTTGCCCTGCAGCCAGGGACATAGGCTCATTCACACATTTCTCTAATAACCAATCTATGGGTGTTGTTTCTGGGGGTTTTCTTGGGAGAACTTGGATAGAGTTGAGGGAGATGAGTGGGATACTCCAAAAATAGGAACTATGTAAACTTGAGGACTTTAGCTAATCATCAGGGAATTTTATGTAAGAGTATTTGCTTCAGTCAAACAGTGAACGTCAGCTTTAAGGCAGTAGTAAAAGTAGCAGTAAATTCTTTAGAGCCCTGGAGCAGTGTCCCTTTAAAGTAGACCAGGTGGACAAAGCTCTTCGTGACACCCATCAAAGTTCCCTTTGCTAGACCCGCAGCTGACTTCCTAGTACCAGAGTGGGTTAAACAGCACACAGTCTCTAAGATCCTTTATGGACGGCTGTACTGACAAGGCCCAAGAGCAGCTGGATACCTTCCTCCGTGATACCAGACCAGACCTACAGTAGACAGCCCCTCAGTCAGAATAGCAGAATCCGGGTTTCAGTATTAAGGCCCTTAGATCGCCCACCTGAGGCCGCATGGCAGTACCTCTTTGGGAGGGCATTGTGCACTCTCCCAGGCTGGATCAGTCCTGGACAAGAAAGAACACAGACCTCTGTGTGCTCAGTGAATATATACAGTTATCCAACATGCCTTAGAGCACCTCTCTCTGGGATAGGCTGAGGCTGTATCATTATTCACGCTACTATCTGCATACCTCCACACCTAACATCCAGAAACTTTTAAAGGGTCCTGGACATAGAGGAAGCTAGGCAGACTAGCAGCAGCCAAGCACACCAAGCAAACCTACTAAATGATCACAACTCACCAAGTACAGTGATCTAACTATGCTTGCTCCTAACAAATAATTATAGCTACTCTGACTACAACTTAATTTAAAGTGACAACTTAATTTACCAAACAAAAACACAACGATTTCTATCTAACTAACCCTGGCACCTACCTAGGAGGATGCTACATCAATATGGCCCTGGCCACAGATGAACAGGGCATACAGAATCAGAGGAATAAAAGACATCAGAAAAGCGTACAAGGCAACATAAGCTTCCATTGCATTCTGAGAGGTCAGTTGGCAGGATGTAGTGAAGTGAGTGGGCACAGATGTGAGGTTTGAGTTGTTAGTAATGGATTTTTATGCTAACCGGTTTAAGTGCAAGAGATGTATACGTCTTAAATGGCTAAATTCCACCCCCTCAATTTTAAACAATATTCTGCCTCCTACTTAGCCTGTAAATAGATTTTTTAAATTGTAAACATGACAGGCTCTGTTATAGAGCAAAGATTGTCACATAATAGCACAATCTATTCTAAGTTCATCTGTTTCACCAGCTCAGACCTCAGACCTAATGGAAAATGTGATTCTGTGCTGGGCTTCCTGATTAGTCATGACAATGGGGCTTCAAGAGAACTGAAGTAACCAGCATTTGCAACCAGTTCCTCTATTTGTGCTGCTTGATGACTGTGTATATCATATAGCAAAAGCATGTTCTGTCCTTTCTGTTTTACCTCCCAATATTCTTGAATGAAAAAAAGGGCAGGATAAAATAAATGTCTGCAATCATCAAATGAATGCTAACTTTACTCTGTACTTAAATCTTTCGGCTTTATATTTATACATCTATCGGCATTATAACTGTATACAGTGGCTAGGATTCAAAGATAGTATTGGAAATGCAATAAGTGTAAACATGTAGATACTAAGAGAGAAGACTTTAGGAGGCATGCCTTAGGTTCAATTTACAAAGCTTAAAAGTTCAATTATGGTCATAAACAAAAAGGATTTATGTAGCGGAGTGCAAATTTTTCATACCATGCTCAGATGCAGTTGCAGACCCTTTTAACTCAATTTCTCACATTTCCTTGAATTCTTGAACTTGCCTGAGGAGTAAAAACTCCTCAGTTTCCCTCACTCATGAGCTTAGAGAAGCCAGACCTTCAAAGGTAGTTGTGCAAGAGTTCTTTAGCTAGGTGAGAGTCCCTTCACTGTCAGAACTAGTGGGCAGGCAACTGGGCAGAAGCTCAATAGTACACAGCTTCTCTGGGCTACGCAGATACTGTGAGGAGCCTCACCAGAGTACTTCAGCTCCATTGGGATGGCCTGTTATACTCAGATCTTGGATCCCTCCATCTGTGTATTCTCTCTTCAAAAGAGGAGATTAAGTGGAGATATGATCAACATGTATAAATACATCAGTGGTTTATATAGTGAACTCAGTGTAGAGTTATTCACCCTGAGGTCATCACAGAGGACAAGCGGGCACTCTTTACGACTGGAGGAAAAGAGATTTAATCTCCAATTATGGAAAGGTTCTTCACAGTAAGAGCTGTGAAAATGTGGCATAGACTCTTTCAAGAGTTGGTTCTGACCAGCTCAGTGGATTGCTTTAAAAAAGGCCTGGATTCTTTCTTAGATTATTATTATTATACAGTATTTATATAGCGCCAACAGTTCGCTCAGCGTTGTACATTACAATGGGAGACAATACATGAGACAGTACAATAACAATACAATGCGATACACGAGGGGTTTGAGGGCCCTGCTCCTTGGAGCTTACAATCTAGATATACACAATATAACTGGATACTAACATTTATAGGTAAAGTTGATCCAAGGAATATCCGATTGCCTCTCAGGGGATCAGAAAGGAATTTTTTCCCTTGCAGGAGCAAATTGGATCATGCTTTGCTGTTTTTTTTCCTTCCTCTGGATCAACTTTGGGTATAGGATTATAGGATTATAACTCTTTTTTTTGGTTGAACTGGATGGACATTTGTCTTTTTTTCAGCCAGACTAACTATGTAACTATGTTCACCTGTGTTACCAGAGCTACCCTGGACATCACTGTAAGTGACACTGTCTATAAGGATATCACAAGTAGCTGTTTGTGTTCTGAGCTGCTTTACTGAAATAGTGATTCTCAGCTTGACCCTCTGTGATTACAGAGCCTTATAAAGACTATGCTATGCAGCTACATTACCCTGATTGAGCCTCAGAGACATTGTTTGTCTTGTTTGAGCAGCTTTCATAATTAGACTCTGTAGTGTTTTTCAATATTCTGCAGTGAATACATGCTTTTGCCATCATGAACCTATTTTCCACTATTACCTCTAACTGTACACCTGTTAATAAACCTTAAGTCACAGTTACAACAAATCTGAATATTCGGCTGATTACCCATTCCATTAAACATATATCATGTAGTCCATCTAGTAATATTACAGCATTCCATCTTTAACAGTTGTATTACCTTATCCTGCAAAAAGATGTTGATTTTCCACTTAATGTAATAGGCTGACAACTCTGTTAATTCTGCAGTGAAATTGCACAGCTGCATTGTCACCCTGTAGACAGTGACGTTTTAGATGGATATGTAGTTTTAGGTGCAATCTAGTTGGATTTTCAAGATACAGAAAGCAATAGGAAAATGTTTAAATATTCCAAGTGTTAAAGGAAACATGCATCCTCATTGACATGCGATCACAACAGTAATGGTGAAAAGGGGCATTCAGATGTGTCATCACCAGTGTAATGTCACAATACACTGAAAATAAAGCACTTCTGCTCCTTTACAAAACAGAGTTTACAGACATTTCGATTTATAAAACGTTTAGATATTCCAAGTGTTTTACAGTTAAAGGAAACATGCATCCTCATTGACATGCGATCACAACAGTAATGGTGAAAAGAGGCATTCAGATGTATCATCACCAGTGTAATGTCACAATACACTGAAAATAAAGCACTTCTGCTCCTTTAAAAAACAGACTTTGCAGACATTTAGATTTAGATGGACTTAGGTTCCAACTTCAGCTAACACTTTGGTGCTAGCCAATATATATTGTAAACCAGCTATTGTCACTCAACAGATCCTGAACATTTTAACCACCAATGACAAAAAAAGGATTTATTTTATAACTGTGCAGTAATTAGAAATAGATAAACATTATTTTTAAAAATGATATACTTTTTGAAGAGGAGCTTAGACATATACTGTGTCAGTTTTGTGTATATTTAACCCCAAATAGGCAAGTCTGTATTGAATAATTTACCCAGTGTTTATGGATATTCTGCTTCATAAATGATACATTAAAGCTTCCCCGTGTTCTCTTAAATCATTAAAGCAAAGGAAAGTACCCTGCAGCAAAACAGGAACATGGACATGACAAGAGAGCAATAGACTTTATTAATGTGCTGCGATTATGGAGAACTTGACCTGCTCAAGTCATTTACTCACTTATTAGGATTGTGGTCACTATTTTTCCAGAATAGGGATATTGTACTGTAGGGATTATATACTGTATAGAGGTCAAGGGGCTATAGGAAGACTGGATGTAATTTGCAATTGTCTCAGTTCTATCCATCATGTTTTTTTAGGATCCTGGTAAATAACTTGTTCTAATAATGAGGCCTTTTTGAAAGCAGATCTCTGGCTAAAAATAACAAAATAAATACAAATAGCCCATTAATAGATAAAAGAAAATAAAAAAAAGTTTTTGCTACAATATTCGCCTCCAACCCACAACTATCCCCTGCAGTACTTTTTTCTGCTACTCCTTGCTGACATAATTCAAACCCACTTCCTCTGAGTTCAGGTCATCCAGGGCCCACCCCTGCCTGTGACTGTAAAGTTAAACAAGCATCACACAGATAAGCTCATTTCTCACTTTACATTCTCCTCCTATCAGCATGTTCCTTATCAGAACACAAACTGATTGGCTCCTTGTACTGCTTCTTTTTCTCACACTCCAACCCTGCTGTACAGGGACTCCAAAAGCTCCAAGGCAAGCCATAGACTGAAAAACTAAGCAAAGTTTGTGTCGATCGTCGAATCGTTCGTTTTTCACATCAATAGTGTGTCAACTGCGACATTTGATTTTCATGCCACAATCAAAAGGACCTGATCCAACATGCTGGGTTTTTTTTTAGAGAAACTAAACAAATGATGGCACAATTCTATTAGCTGATTTCATTTTTTTTATCGACAGAACGTTCGGTTTTCGACTCCTCTATGGCCGGCTTAAAGTGTTACTAAACTCACAACAGTAAAATCAGTCTGTATATGCAGCAAAGAATGCTTGATATACTCACTGTGTGTGTGCGTGGTGTGTATTTCTAGGGAGGTTGTTTTTTTTCTTGGTAGAGTGCATGTGATCCGGCACAGGGCCAATCAGCACTGTCCAGACAGAGGTCAGGAGTTCTGCATCCTCCTAAAGAAGAAAAAAAACTCCTTCTACAAGCTTTAACCAGTGCTCTGCTGAACACTGATAGAAGTCACAAGACTGCTCTAACTGCTGATGCGAAAAGGTATTTAGCAGTTTATATTTACTAAAATAATTGCACTTTAATGTTCTGTGTACTGTGGGAGACCAGATATAGTGGATACAGGGTCCTGGGTTTAGTAACATTTTAGTTTACATTTTTCTGCTTTAAGAGACCCTTTGTGTGTAATTCATCTTTTATCTCCTTTTGGTTTGTTTTGCCTAAGCCCGCCTCTAGGCTAAAAAAGATACAATATCATTCTGATTACTAGTGATGGCAAACCTGTGAAAAAGGCCATCATACTAATTTGTGTCCTTGCCAATCCAATTGGATTTTACAGTTTACACAAACCAATTTTATTTTCGTATGCATTGCAATGTAGCATCAAAAGGGGTATAAAGAGCTCCTAAAGTAAAATATACATTTACTTTGAGCTTTACCGTTCTACTACCTTACATAAATAATCACACCAATATGATATCATGTTAAACAGCTGGATTTGATGGTTATAC
This sequence comes from Staurois parvus, assembly GCF_062004578.1. Taxonomy (NCBI): domain Eukaryota; kingdom Metazoa; phylum Chordata; class Amphibia; order Anura; family Ranidae; genus Staurois; species Staurois parvus. Next base: position 5,355,049 of record NW_028317821.1, read on the forward strand.
ATTGCTCAAAAAAATTAAAGGAACACTTTTTAATCAAAGTACAGCATCAAGTCAATTAAACTCCTGAGATATTGATCTGGTCATTTAAGTAGCAGAGGGGGTTGTTAATTAGTTTCAGCTGCTTTGGAGTTAATGACATTAACAATAGGTGCACTAGATGGGCAACAATGAGATGACCCCCAAAACAGGAATGTTTTTACAGGTGGAGGCCACTGACATTTTTTTCCCTACTCATCTTTTCTGTTTTTCACTAGTTTTGCTGTTGGCTAGGGTCAGTGTCTCTACTGGTAGTATGAGGCGATACTTGGACCCTACAGAGCTTGCACAGGCAGTCCAACTCCTCCAGGATGGCACATCAATATGTGCCATTGCCAGAAGGTTTGCTGTGTCTCCCAGCACAGTCTCAAGAGCATGGAGGAGATTCCAGGAGACATGCAGTTACTCTAGAAGAGCTGGAAAGGGCCATAAAAGGTCCTTAACCCATCAGAAGGACCGGTATCTTCTTCTTTGTGCAAGGAGGAACAGGATGAGCACTGCTAGAGCCCTACAAAATGACCTCCAGCAGGCCACTGGTGTGAATGTCTCCGACCAAACAATCAGAAACAGACTTCATGAGGGTGGCCCGAGGGCCCGACATCCTCTAGTAGGCCCTGTGCTCACTGCCCAGCACCAGAGAGCTTGATTGGCATTTGCCATTGAACACCAGAATTGACAGGTCTGCCACTGGCACCCTGTACTTTTCACAGATGAGAGCAGGTTCACCCTGAGCTTGTAACAGACGTGAAAGTGTCTGGAGAAGCCATGGAGAACATTATGCTGCCTGTAACATTATTCAGCATGACCGTTTTGGTGGTGGGTCAGTGATGGTCTGGGGAGGCATATCCATGGAGGGATGCACAGACCTCTACAGACTAGACAATGGTACCCTGACTGCCATTAGGTATCGGGATGAAATCCTTGGACCCATTGTCAGACCCTACGCTGGTGCAGTGAGTCCTGAGTTCCTCCTGGTGCACGACAATGCCCAGCCTCATGTGGTGAGAGTATGCAGGCAGTTCCTGGAGGATGAAGGAAATTATACCACTAAATGGCCCCCACACTCAGCTGACTTAAATCCAATAAGAAAACAAAACTTATTTTTCTTTAGTTCCCTAAAAATAAAATATTACCATGCTAGCATTGCAACTAAATTTAACCTCCTTTTCATGTTTTTCTCTGATTCCTCAGCAACTCTGCTGAAAACAACTGTTGTTTACAGAACTCAATAGCTCAGTCTAAAATATAGAAGTCAGTGAATCAGGGGAGTATCTCTCTTTTTGAGTGGCTCCATCTGAGGTTTTAATCAAACAAGGTGAGTCCCAAGCTTTTGCTTTAAGATAATTTGTAGCGGTCTGGGGGAATCCTTCATGTACTATCTATGTATCATGTATTATTTATGAAACAAAGATCAGGTATAATACCACAGTCCAAAAAAACTAGAAACTTAAAAAAACCCCACACAGTAGTGATAGTTAGAAACAACATACAATTCAAAATATGAGTTTATGCCTGGGCTTGATAAATTAATTCTCCTAAAAACATTTATGTTAACTCAACATGCTTACGTAATACATTTAATCCACTGTGTTTAATATTATGCAGCTGTTACACCAGTAGTAGCTGTAAATCCAAAAAAGGCAGCTTATCAGCATATGGAAAATGTTGAGGGAGGCATTTTAACCTCTTTAATACATGGAAAGGTTATATTTCAGTGATCAGACCAGTTCTTGTTTGTTCTAACACTGGCCTCACACAATAGAAGGTGGTCAGACAGGCAGGCACAATCTTACCATCCTTAAGCAACTATGCTAGGGTCAACTGTTTGTCTTTAAGTCCATAGAGCAAAAAAAGGGTTGCACTACAAAATTCAATTGATTTTCCTCCTTTTGAGCATTGGGTACCAATGTCTATGTTTAATGTTAGATTGTTAATTCTGTTAAAATGCGTATGGTTGTAGAACTCTCTAACATTTAAGCCCTTTAGGTTTGGATTGAGCTGGCTGGCTATATAGGGAAACCTGACCATTTGATAATTATTCCATCCTTCATCATCTGACATGCACAGTAAGTACAGTAAGGATGGACAGGGTCCTTATTACACAATGGTGATCAACATAATTTAGTTGGTAAAGTCTAGGAGCTAGATGATAATTGTGAGAAGCCATGGAACATGTTCTTCTATTGACCATATCAGAAGCACAATTTTAGTTTCTTTGTCTATCTGGCTCATAGCAGCTATCCAGTATTGCCATAACTCATTAACAACTTTGTCACCTTAGCTCCTAAAATTCAAAAAGCTAAAAGATTTTTACAACCATAAAATATATTTTCTGTACAAATTCAGTGTAAAGCATAAAGAGTCAGTACTCATAGCATGATGGAAATATCTTCGTACTTTTCTTCAAATACTTAACCAAGTAGCATGCGATTAGTCAAGAAAACATCTGTCTTCAGCTGTCTAATCAATTTTGGGATGATGTGAAAATAAAAAAAATAATTTAAGAATGTGGTAATATAGCTATAAACTAAAAATTACCCCATGGGACTTTAATTCAGCAACATAAAACAGAGAAACAGAATACTTTTTTGTATTGTATATACAACAATACTCTGATGAGTTACAATAAAAACATGGCTATGGACTCCTGAAAATTGGGCAGGAAAGTATAATGAACTTATTTGTGCCAAAGAGTCTCCAACATGTTTTGATTAGTTTTCAGAATCTTCATCAGGGGGTTACAGGGGTACTTCTACAAAAGAGTGGAATAACATAAGGTAATGACAAATTATCTACAAAAATATAAGTAACAAAGAAGCACAGTTTAGCATATTAAGCAATATATTTAGTGACTTACAAAATCACCCGGAGTATGAGAGAGACACCCTTTCCCACGTCAAAGCCCACTGCGACTAACTACGGGGAGTCCTAGCGTGCACCAATATTGTCCAGATTTGCCCATAGTGTTGCAGAACCTGAGGTGTATCGAGGTCTGTTCTCCTCCACGACATTGTTTAATTGGCCAATTATTCTTATAAATTGATCCTGTGTATGATTTATATACTCTGAAACATACTCTTGATGTTTGATTCTTTTTTATACACCCATATTTTATATTGTGGGCAAACCTGGACAATTTTACTTTCCTGCCCGAATTTTCAGAGGTCCATTGCCATGTTTTTATTGAAACTCACTGTATTGACGTATTTACAATTATTTTTTAGTGTATTTGTACAATAAAATATACTGTTTTCAAAAACTATGTTTTAAGTCGCTGCATTAAAGTCCCATGGTGGAATTTTTGTTTATTGTTCAATTGAGGATGTAGCAGGTTTTTCGCTGCAGGGGGGTTCACCTGTCTTCTTTGTAGCCTAGCAATTGCTGAAACAGGTATCCAAGGGATAAAATGCATTTTCTTTACTCAGGCTTACATTACTGTAGAAGTACAAGACACAACACTAATTATCATATATATAGTACCCCCTCTCCATCAACCTTGTGCTCCCTTAAGGGAGATTTTCTCTCGATTTGTCCTGCTGACCATTCCCAATAGAATTGAAAGGGAAGGAAATACAACATTCTGAGTTGTCACCAGAAAATGAATAGAGGGGAAATTTTCCAATGAGGGCACCTGGTCCAGAGACAACTGTCTAAGAGGGGTTTACCTGAGTTTGGAGAGATTTCTTCTGACATCCTGTTATTTATATAGGACAGGAACAGAGGAAAAATCTTCCCAATGGAACACAGGCAGAACAAACACCAAAGAACACCTGAGAGGGGTTTAACCATCCCCTACTTTACAAAAACTAAAAAAAATGTTTTTTGCTCTAGCTATAAGACCCTTGGAGCTGGTGTCTATGCTTGTCAGCCACAATATTCCCATAAAAACATGGTAGTTGTGGTTTACATACACAGTTACATTCAATGCTACACATTCTGACATTCCTTGTATGACAAAAATTACTGACCATAGATGTCTGTGTCTGCTGCCATTTTGTGAAGCACCAAATGTAATTACACATGTACAGTGGATATAAAAAGTCTACACATCCCTGTTAAAATGTCAGGTTTCTGTGATGTAAAAAAATAAGTAATTTCAGAAATTTTTCCACCTTTAATGTGACCTATAAACTGTACAACTCAATTGAAAAACAAACTGAAATCTTTTTTGGGGGGGAAGAAAACATAAAAAACTAAAATTAACGTGGTTGCCTAAGTGTGCACACCATCTTATAACTGCGGATGCAGCTGTGTTCAGAATTAAGTAATCACATTAAAAATCATGTTAAATAGGAGTCAGTACACACCTGCCATCATTGAAAGTGTCTCTGATTAACCCCAAATAAAGTTCAGCTGTTCTAAAAGGTCTTTCCTGACGTTTTCTTAGTCGCATCCTACAGCAAAAGCCATGGTCCGCAGAGAGCTTCCAAAGCATCAGAGGGATCTCATTGTTAAAAGGTATCAGTCAGGAGAAGGGTAAAAGAGAATTTCCAAGGCATTAGATATACCATGGAACACAGTGAAGACAGTCATCATCAAGTGGAGAAAATAAGACGCAACAGTGACATTACCAACAACTGGACATCCCTCCAAACTTGATGAAAAGATGAGAAGAACACTGGTCTGGAAGGCTGTCAAGAGGCCTACAGCAACAATAAAGGAGCTGCAGGAATATCTGGCAAGTACTGGCTGTGTTGTACATGTGACAACAATCTCCCGAATTCTTCATATGTCTGGGCTATGGGGTAGAGTGGCAAGACGGAAGCCTTTTCTTATGAAGAAAAACATCCAAGCCTGGCTAAATTTTGCAAGATCTCCCAAAAGTCTCCCATAAGCATGTGGGAAAAGGTGTCATGGTCTGATGAAACCAAGGTTGAACTTTTTGGCCATAATTCCAAAAGATATGTTTGGCGCAAAAACAACACTGCACATCACTAAAAGAACACAGTACACACAGTGAAGCATGGTGGTGGCAGCATCATGCATTGGGGCTGTTTTCCTTCAGCTGGAACTGGGGCCTTAGTCAAGGTAGAGGGAATTATGAACAGTTCCAAATACCAGTCAATATTGGCACAAAACCTTCAGGCTTCTGCTAGAAAGCTGAAAATGAAGAGGAACTTCATCTTTCAGCATGACAACAACCCAAAGCATGCATCCAAATCAACAAAGGAATGGCTTCACCAGAAGAAGAATAAAGTTTTGGAATGGCTCAGCCAGAGCCCAGACCTGAATCCGATCAAAAATCTGTGGGGTGATCTGAAAAGGGCTGTGCACAGGAGATGCCCTTGCAATCTGACAGATTTGGAGTGTTTTTGTAAGGAAGAGTAGGCACATGTTGCCAAGTCAAGATGTGCCCTGCTGACTCATACCCAAAAAGACTGAGTGCTGTAATAAAATCAAAAGGTGCTTCAACAAAGTATTAGTTTAAGGGTGTGCACACTTATGCAACCATATTATTTTAGATTTTTTATTTTTACTTCTCTCCGCCAAAATGTTTTCCGTTTATTGTTCAACTGAGTTGTACAGTTTATAGGTTACATTAAATGTGGAAAAGGTTCTGAAATGATTTATCTTTGTCTAATTTTTTTACATCACAGAAACCTCACATTTTAACAGGGGTGTGTAGACTGTTTATATCTTCTGTAAGCCGCAACAGTCATTTTCATTAAAACCTGATGGAACAACAACCATTTTCAAGTTGTATGAAGACCGTTTAGTGATCTGTAAGGGGGCTGAAAGTTCAAGTTCAGTGGGTTCTTAATCCTGGTAAACATACTGGCACAGTAGCATATAAGTGCATGACACAACAGTTATAATCATATATATTGTGTGTATTACAGGGGAATAAAAAATAAACAGAGAATGCAGTGTTCAATTTACACAGGGACCATATTTAGATCATCATTGCCCTCATCATTTGATGATGCAAACTCTTCCTTCAGATGACAATCGTTTTCCAAAATAATACTGAATTTCTCTAAGAAATTCTAGAGTTATGTTGCAAGAAAGTTTTATCAGAGATTCTAAAAAAACAGTTTAGCTTAAACTATTCAGAATTTATGTAATTCACATTGTACCAAAAACAGATCTGGTTGTCAGTATATTTAGGGCCCTCAAGATTGAGAATCTAATCCTTTAAAGAAGAACAAACACAAGAATAAACAGGGTGCTGGATTCAGATTTCCTAAGGATCACTGAAATTGTCACTTGGCACATTGGCTCCGGTTGGGCAGCACTCAACCCAAAACGGGAACCACTCTCAGGAACAAAGGAAAGGACCCCGAGTTCAGAATCCACACACATACAATCCAATAAGAGTGCCAAAGAAATGTCCAACAGTCTAAGGTAATTTTATGATAACTTTGATTCATAGCAGAATAGAAGGAGTTACTGTGGTGTTATACAGGTTTACAGTATTATATATGGCAAGGAAGATTTATTAGTGGCTGACACAGAAACCAGGGTGTGAGATTCAAGAATATTATCCCCTCACCTTTCAGGTCTAGAGTTTCCTCCAACAACTTTACTTTGTCAATGGGTGTGCTTAGATAAGGTCAATATGTCATCTGGGTGGTAAACCTTGCAGTCCTCATGATTTAAGTACGATTATAAGGATTATAGAACACAGAATCTTGGACTTGATATAAATGTACATGTTTTCTAAAGTCTCTAGGGATCTTAACCTGAATCAAACAGGCCAGGCGAGTTAAGGGATTCAAGCCAACCACAGACATAACTGAAAGACAGATGCACATGCAAGTTCTAAATGCTTTAAGCGCACATGGTGCAGTGACTGTTGCAGAGATTGAAGGTTCACTTCTATAGAGAAGAGGTGCCCAGATATGGACGCATCCTAAGCAAAGGCACAACAATAGCAGTCGGGTTCTAATCTGTCGGATCAGCTGTACCTTGAACAGCAGTGAGCTGCAAGGCTCAGATGTACCCCATGAAGATGGGATCATTGTCTGATGCTTCTGATTTTTTCTCTGCTTGTGTCTATGAGTTCCACCATATCATTATCTGTTTGCCATTTACAGGTTCATAAAATGCACTGTGGGGCTCCATGTTTGGAGGAAAGCCGGTCAATGTGACTTTGACAGGTCACGTGACCAGATCCCTTCTCGGCCTTTTCTTTCCACTTCACACATTATTTTGCATTGTGCTCCAGAATGCATATCACATTTTATTGTTAGGGCAAGAGTGCAGCCATACCTCTGCCTTATACATGTACCCCTTAACCTTTGTAAGAGAAACCAAATTTCTAGCACCAGAGAACCAGTAAAGATTAATGCTCATATTCGTATGCATTGCTCACGTGCTCATATTTATGAGCAAAGAAGCAAAAGATGTGCTGTTCCAGTTCATCATGCACAAATTTGTGTATGCATGTACACATGCAAACGGGCTCACGCACATTCCAATTAGCATGTACAGTTGGCGCCCAATGGCCTATTTAAACTGGTTTGTCATTATGAGCAGTTGCTGAATGGTCTTCAGCTTGTTCCTGTGTTCCTGTGACCTGATCTGCTGTACCTGCTTATCTGTGTATGACCCGGCTTGCCTTTGGACTTTGCTTCAGTTCCTGCTTAAACTCTGCTCACCTGATTACTCTGACCTTGGCCTGCTTTCTAGACTTGCTCTGCGTGCCGATTCGGTTCCTCGCTGCCCGGTCACTGCTGACTGCTGTATGCTGTCTATCTCCTGGTCCTGCTTCATCTTCTGTTCTGGTGCCAAGCTGCTCCTGCACTCCACTCCGAGGACTGTGACTACCAGCTCTACCCACCTAAAGAGTGGACACCACCAGCCAGCTACTCCGGCATTCGTGCCACTCTTTTCCCTCACACTCTCTGTCTCCACCTTCAGGAGTGTTGGGCAGGAGGTGTAAGAGAGGCCTCCATAAAATTCCAGTCTTTAACAGGTACGTGATAGTCTTCCCCATTTTTAATTCAGTTGAAATGGAAGACCTGTCAAAATAAACACATCCTACTAAAATATTATGGCTGAAATAGACTTCACATTTATTAAATACTCCTTTCATGAACTGGTACACAGTTGCTAGGTTAAATTAAAAGTCCTGTAACAGTCAATATATTATGTTTCTTCCCCACGACTAGAAAAAACAGACATTGGGTTTGATTTACTGAAGTCAAATACACTTTGTACTTTGCCAATGCAGAGCTTATTGAATGTGGTGACGCTTCACTTTGTGAATACACAACCATGTGCAAGGAAAATAAAAAACAGTATTTTTGCTTAAAAGTGATCAAATTATATAAATCAGCAGAGCTTCACCAAGTTCACGAAGCCCTGGAGAAAATGAGTGTAACTGTGCTTGCCTTTAGAAAATTGACTCCATTGATATTTAAAGTGGAATTCTATTCTAAACCTAACTATTCTTAAAAAACTTACTCTTAAAAATGCTCCCTGCCCCCACCTAACACCTACTCTGACTAGCCTGTATAAGAAAGATCTGTATACTTAATTATTTTCAGGCTGCTCCAGTTCGGCCATGTGATCTCCAAATCTAGCTACAGAAGAAAGGAGAGAGCGCGCTCAACAACGGCTAGCAATGCTGCAATGCCAACAGATGGGCCAAAGTAAGGCTGTAGATGGTGCCACCGTTCCCCGACATTGCTAGCCGTTGTTGAGCGCTCTCTCCTTTGCTCTGTAGCTAGCATTGGAGATCACGTGGCCGAACTGGAGCGGCCTGAAAATAGGTAAGTATATTCATCTTTCTAACACAGGTTAGGAGGGGGGAAGGGTGCATGTTAAGATTAGTTAGGTTTAGCCTGGAATTCTACTTTAAAGTATAACTAAATGTAAAGCTTAGAACACCTAAGACGTTTAGAAGAGGATTAGAACACCTATCAGTTTTTCCTGCTGTCTGTGCCCCTGTTGGGGAAATTCAAAGCCCTCTATTTGTCCTGTGTACTGTTATTGCTGAGAGTGAAAGAAAATCACAAATCTTGGCTTGCCTCCAGAACAGTATACAGAGAGAAAATCTTCTAAATGGGACACTAGCTCTGTTGACTATGGTGACAACCAGGGATTCCAGGGTAGATTAACCTACATTCATGGAATGCTGTCTGCGCTGTGTTCTTCAGAAGACCTGTGCCGTGGTGATGTAACCCTCCGTCTGTGGCACAGGCGCTTGTTCTCGCGTACTTGAAGAAGGCACCTTACTTTCTCACTGCTCCTTACATTGGAATACGCACATGCAAGATTTTAAAAAAAGGAGCTGGCTTCAGCGGGAGTGAGGGTGAAACAGCAGGTAGCAAAAACCAAGAGAAGACATAATAACAAACCAACATAAAGTTTTTACTGGTCACATGGGGAACTTTCTCAGTGAGGTTGTTTTTTTCTGGAATTCTACTGCAAGGTTTAATTCCACTTAAACTCCAGGGATGATCTTAATTGAATACTTACATTGGTCTAGTTTGGAACAATGTAAGTATGAATGTCATACCTGAAGAACCTCTGGGGAAGGTGACAATCACTGTAACAGTCCGCACTGCTACAGTGATAGCTTCCATCTTCTGCGTCCTAAGCCAGGAGGCTTTAATACTGCATGCCGGACAAGGTAAAAGGTAGTGACGTCATGACCTTCACCTGTCCTGTCAGAGAACTCCTTGTATTTATTGAAACAGGGTGTTCTGAGAATGGCAGCAGTGCTAAACCAGTGACCCGTTGTGGTCAGTGTGCAATAGGGAAGCCATTCGGCACAGGATTGCAGCCTAGATTATGCAACTATTATTATTATACAGGATTTATATAGCACCAACAGTTTGTTCAGCTCTTTACAAAATAACGGGAGACAATACAGCAACAATACAGTTCAATACAAGAGGGATTTGAGGGCCCTGCTCCTTGGAGCTTACAATCTAGGAGATCAAACCAGGAGTTGAACTTTTAAGACAATATGGTGGATGGCCCTGTGTGGTCCATGTTCAACTGATTTTGGATCAACTGGCCCACCGGATGGAAAGGAGGGGCCCAATCCTGGGGACATACTGGCTTGCATATTGCCACCCAGGCCTTGTGGATTAGGTAGCTACATTAATTGCAGCCATCTTTACCAACCTGACATGCTATTATTTTTGACGCACTGGAACCCACATTGATTTTTAAATGTCAACAGTGCTGACCATTCCAAAATCTGTGGGGTGTGGTGCTGGGTGGTTGGAGATCTGTAAAAACATAACCAAGCAGCTAATTTGAATGAGGCCTACTCTCTGCATAAATATGTGGATGTGATATTCCCAGTAGCTCAGTGGTAGATGGTTTTCAGTGAGTCCACGCCAATCCAAACTGTGGCTAAGAGCTTGTTGGCCCACTTTTATTAAGCAGAACAAGAGTAAAGTCCACAAAAATAGTTGCCCACACAGGAGATTTTCATTAACAGAACAGATAACACAAGAAAATACCAAGCCACCTGGTTCCCACTTCAGCAGCACCACTTGTCACTGGTCCCTCAGGCCGTATCACCCAGCTCTCCTGGTTCTCTGGGTTTTCCTGCTGCATGGGTGCTTATGTATCCTGTTTCATGGGCCTGCTCCTGGCCTCTCAAAAGGGGATTTTCTGGCTCCCTGGGATCTCTCACTCCTCTGAAACTTACAGATTCCTTCAGCCCACTGGACTTGCCTAGTCGCCTCAGCTCTCCCAATCCTCCAGATGCGCACCTATCCAAACTCTCTCAGTCCTATGGGTAAGGAATCTCTCCAACATGGAGAGCTGTCTCCTGGGCAGATCATCTTATTTAATGGGAGTACACCTGTCTCCTGGATGGAGCACACACCTGTCTCCAAATAGGAGCCTGAGCTTTGTCCAGGCTTTTCTTATAACAAGTATGCACATCTGCATACTCACACAACCTGTAGGGCTCCATTAAGACCTGGATACAGGATTGGAGCCTTTTTCCTACCCAAATCTCTTTGAAGTCTCCAAGCTCCATACTCTGACCCCGGATTACCAAACCCAGAGAAAACTGACAAGCCAGTCTTTTCCACTCAGAAATAATACTCCAGAGCCCCTCAAACTGCAATCTTGAGAATCCTGTGAGCCCCCTGCCTATACTCACACAGTGCCATAGTTGCCAGCATTTAAAAAGAAAAAATCCAGGGACAACTTTTATGCTGTGCGTCCAGCAAGCCATTGGAGGCAGAGAATGTACTGTAATTAGGGGTGGGGAATTTATTTAAAATGGGTGTGGTTCTACAAGAGGAATATCAATAACCTATTAAACAATAACATTTTAAAATGCTGTATACACGGAAAGATTTATCATCCTCACTCTGGATCAACTGTGGGTATAGGATTATAACTTTTTTTTTTTTAATGGTTGAACTGGATGGACTTTTGGCTTTTTTCAGCCAGACTAACTATGGAAATATGTAACTATATAATAAGGACAGAAACTTAGCTAAGAAGACAAGTTCATTAGTAAAAATGTATTTATGTATTTGTTTAGCTACGTACAACTTTTTAGCTGTCCATACATGACTTTTGCTGAATCGGCTGAAATTTGAACCATGAGTGGACTTGTCACCACCCAGTGATTTAAACATTGATCACTAATGTAAGGAAGGCCCTATACCAGTCCACAATGTAATGGGTGATTTATACACTGACCACCAATGTAAGGGTGTATTTCTACACTGACCACCAATATAAGAGGGGATACTACACTGACCACCAATGTAAGGAGGCATCCTACACGCTGACCACCAATGTAAGTAGGGACCCTACACTGACCACCAATGCAAGAGGGGATCCTACACTGACCACCAATGCAAGAGTGGATTCTACACTGACCAATGTAAATAGGGACCCTACACTGACCACTAATGCAAGAGAGGATCCTAGATTGACCACCAATATCAGAGGGGATCCTACACTGACTACCAATTTCAGAGGGGATCCTACACTGACACCAATGTAAGAGGGAATCCCACACTGATCACCAATATAAGAGGGGATTCCACGCTAACCACCAATGTAAGGAGGGACCCTACACTGGTCATATAAGGCATACATTTACGCTAGCGGACAGGGAGTGGTTGAGCAGTGGTTTTACTGCCCCCTAACCAAAGGCAGCTGTACAGGGTTTTACACATGCGACAGCTGCAATGCTGTGATCAAAATGTCACCCCCTATTGTGTTGGGCACACAATGCTGCTGCCAAAAACAAACCATGCAAGGGAATGGGGCTGTGACCCACCGCCCTGCAACCACGTGCAATGCAAGAGATTACGGTGCAGTGATGTGGCTTTTCAGTGCTATGTGAGGAGGCGATATATCGCCTCCCAGTTGCCTGTTAACTGCTCTCAGAAAACTGATCCATGGATCACTTCTCAAAAGGATTGCAAGGCTGCTGCATGTGTAAATGAGCCCTAAAAGAGGTATTTACATTGACCCAGCCTGCTAATTATTCACTCCCTCTCAGTTCACCTTTGCAGACTAAATTCTCCCTGCTAATCTCTGCACCTCAAAATCCTACCCCCAGTTTACCTCTACAAACCCCCTTTGCTTACCTTTGCGCCCCAACCTCCATGTTCACCTTTGCACTTCATATGGTTAACCTCCCTTCCCTCTGCTCACCACTAACACAGTATTACAGAACCCTTTTAATGCTATACCTGATAGCACATTCAGGGTGGCAGCAGAAGGCAGGATTGCAAAGTTTGCTTCTGTTTGTTTGCATCCACAGCATTAAACAGAGATGATGATGGGTGGGAACTCAGACATGAGGGGGTGGACCAGGGGCGGACTGACAACTCATGGGGCCCCCGGGCCATAGGGGATCATGGGGCCCCTGTGTCCTTGCCCAAACTCAAAAAAGCCTATGAAAAAGGTACCAGGGGCATCTCATGGGGCCCCCTACTGACCCTGGGCCCTCGTGCAGTGCCCGAGTTTCCAAATGGTCAGTCCGCCCCTGGGCTGGACAATTTGCAGATAGCCAATTGGCAAATTTACAGTTGTGTTCAAAATAATAGCAGTCAGACATCACTAACCTGATCAATCACTGTTTTTGGTAGAAATGATATTTCTACATGGCAAATAATTTACTAGCAGGTGTAGTAGAGTAATAGAAATCCAACAGACCCAACAGTCATGACATGCATGCTGCTGATTCTGTGTCATTGAATCACTAATTGAAAGGCGCATGTTCAAAATAATAGCAGTGTGGAGTTCTATTAGTGAGGTCATTCATTCTTTGAAAAACAGGTGGCAATTATTGCCCTTATTTAAGGAAGGAAGGCAGCAAATGTTGTACATGCTGGTTACAGTGCATTTCTCTCTGAAATTCTGAGGAAAATGGGTCATTCCAGACATTGTTCAGAAGAACAGCGTACCTTGATTGAAAAGTTGATTGGAGAGGGGGAAATATATAAAAAAGTGCAGAAAATGATAGGCTGCTCAGCTAAAATGATCGCAAATGCTTTAAAATGGCAACCAAACCCTGAAAGATGTGGAAGAAAGCGAAAAACTACCATTCGAATGGATAGAAGAATAGCCAAAATGGCAAGGACTCAGCCAACAATCAGCTCCAGGAAGATCAAAGAAGGTGTAAAGTTACCTGTGAGTACTGTTACAATTAGAAGACGCCTATGTGAAGCCAAGCTATCTGCAAGAAGCCCCCGCAAAGTCCCACTGTTGAAAAAAAGACGTGCTGAAGAGGTTACAATTTGCCAAAGAGCACATTGACTGGCCTAAAGAGAAATGGCGCAACATGTTGTGGACTGATGAAAGTAAGATTGTTCTTTTTGGGTCTAGTGGCCGGAGACAGTTTGTCAGACGACCCCCAAACACTGAATTCCAGCCACAGTACACTGTGAAGACAGTGAAGCATGGTTGCGCAAGCATCATGATATGGGGATGTTTCTCATACTACGGTGTTGGGCCTATTTATCACATACCAGGAATCATGGACCAGTTTGAATACATCAGAATACTTGAAGAGGTCATGCTGCCTTATGCTGAAGAGGAAATGCCCTTGAAATGGGTGTTCCAACAAGACAACGACCCCAAACACACCAGTAAACGTGCAACATCTTGGTTCCAGACCAACAAGATTGACATTATGGAGTGGCCAGCCCAATCCCCGGATCTTAATCCAATAGAAAACTTGTGGGGTGACACCAAAAATGCAGTTTCTGAGGCAAAACCAAGAAATAGAGAAGAACTGTGGAATGTAGTCCAATCATCCTGGGCTGGAATACCTGTTCACAGGTGCCAGAAGCTGGTTGACTCCATGCAACACAGATGTACAGCAGTTCTCAGAAACAGTGCTTATACAACTAAATATTCATTAAGTGATTCAAAGGAAAGCAAAATCTTCAAACATTTTTCAGTTTATATAGTGAATGTTTGAGTTTGTAAAGAAGAATACAAACACTGCTATTTTTTTGAACAGTCTAATATTCACTTTTCTACAATTTTTTTAGAGGAACAACACAAATTTGATATATTTTTCTTCATGTTTTGATTTGGAATAGAATGTGTAGTGTTCCCAATGCATTTGTGTGTATGGAAGTAAAAGCTATTAGAAGGATTTTGAGCTTTTTTCACTTTTTTCAACACAACTGTAGATATGGCTGCTGTTTAGTTTGCATATAAATACTATACTATTTGCAGTACATGTGAATGCCACACTATTTACACATGAATGCTGCAATATTTACTAATGAATTGGCTGTGCAAACTATAGCAGCACTTGACAGACGCAGTGACAGGCTTAGGTTGATGCCAAGATTTCAGGACACAGCTTGGGACCCAACCTTTAAGGGATAAGTGAATACAAATCGGGACTGTCCTGGCAAATCAGGGACTGTTGGCAAGTGTGGCAGAGTCTTGCACTATCACAGTGGGATTCAGAACCAATTTCAGAAATGTATAAAGCCTAAAGAACGGATACCAAAAGCTTTAGTGCTCTCAAGTATACAGTGGGGAAAATAATTATTTGATCCCCTGCAGATTTTGTAAGTTTGCCCACTTACAAATAAATGAAGAGTCCCAGGCATTACCTGAAAGTTGCTTCAAAGTCACATCAAAGTAGTATTCAAGTCACCTGGCAAAGTCACACTGTAACACCCTGGTCACATCGGATGCGACTTGGCATGCGATTTGCATTCTATGCGTCTTGCAAATCGCATGCCAAGTCGCACCCTATAGTCCGTAATCAGAGCGGTCATATTGGTCTGGTTCTGACTTGGTCGGAGCCGCACCGATCTCTAAAGTAGCACATGTACTACTTTTGGTGCGATTTGAATAGACATCTGTGTCAGATGTCTTGCAAACCGCACCTGAAATCGGCATCTTACCCGACTTTGAAATCGTACGACCTCGCTATAATTTGCATGATTTCAAAGTCGGCTTGATGTGACTGGGGTGTAAGGCCCCTTTCAGATGGGGCAGACCAGGGGCGGACTGACAACTCATAGAGCCCACGGGCAATAGGGGATCATGGGGCCCGTGTCCTTGCCCAAACCCAAAAAAAGCCTATTAAAAGGTACCAGGGGCATCTCATGGGGCCCCCTACTGACCCTGGGCCCTCGGGCAGTGCCCGAGTTTCCAAATGGTCAGTCCGTCCCTGGGGCAGACCCATCAGTGGATCCTCCTGCTCATCGGGGGGATCTCTCTGCCGATCCCTGCTGAGCAGGCATATGACAGGTCCATGTCCATTCCACTGCTGCTGAGCGGACAGAGGCACTGCCCACTGTCCTCTATGGGGCGGATGGATGGAAATCGACCACCTGTTTCTATCCGATCCACCAGATGGATGGGGAACAGATCCCCATCTATCAGTTTTTGGCGTACAGGATCGGATGGGATGGCGCTGGGTGTCAGCAGACCCTTGTGCTCTGACACCCGCCGGTCCATGAAGGACCGTCAGTGGGAAAGGGGCCCAAGTCTTTTGACTTTCAGGTCGCAGTAGTGTGAACCGGTTATTATTTACACTCCATATGTTCTACATCTATCAATGCAATGTGTACAGCCGTCGTCATAGGCGGTAAACCTGAATTTGAACCTAGAATAATGTGGAAGAGAGAGCAGCCATGTCACCCACCCCTGAGCAGCTGAGCGATTCCAAAAGGGTAACAGAAGGATTGGAGCTGAGGGACGGTACTGGTTTCCTCACACGAGTAGGCTAAATGGCGGGGGCAGCCCCTGTACAGCCGCCATGTGTTTGTCTGCATTCTCCAGCGCAGGAGCTCTGCTTGCAGACGGCTTGGGGAGTCCTGGCAGCACTTTAGCTAGATGGAGGATGACGGAAAGAAGGAGTTTCGGGCTGGCCACGCTGACTAAATTATGTAAGGAGAGCAGCAAACCACCCCAGACTGCGGGGGAATCACACATAGTCAGGGAGACAGGAGCAGAAAGAGCGGAGGGGGAGGCCGAGCTCCGCGCATGCGCACTGCCATCTCAATGCGTCTTTATGCCGAGGCTGGCTGGGTGCCAAGTGAAGTGGTCCTGGTTGTTCGCACTTCTCGAGCACTCATGAGGTGCCATGATATGATCACATATCACACCTGTGTCTTCCCATTCATCTCTACCGTGCACTCAGTAGTGTGCAGGCTAGTGCTCCAGGTGATGTGTGTCCACCTGTTGTCTGTATGTACTGTACACACACGCCAAATAATAAGCGGAGCTGCACACCATTTCTGATGGGGGGGGGGGGTCTTAAAACTTGCCACCCCCTCAGCTGCAGCAAAAGGCACCCCCTCTTTTCCTGAGATGGTACGGTCGCTCCCAGTGTGAGCGCTGTAGTAGAATGAGCGGTCCTTGGATGTGGTTCAGAGAGGGAGGGGGGTGCAGCAATGAGCGGAGACACACAGAGATTCCTAGCATCTTGTATCATCAGGAATTTCCCTTTCAAAGCACAATGCAGTCATTTAGCCTCCTACAGTGACTGAGATGAAAGCAAACACAGGTCACACCACACAGACAAGACCCGACACCATATGTATTGTCTTCAGGGAGCTTTAACATGCTTTTTATTGATGCTTTTTCCATTATTAAAATGCCGTTTACAATAGTGGACCAGCAGAGATAATATTGATGGAGTGCATTTGACACTAACCTATAATGATCACGCGGTTGTTGTACGGTGTGGATATGTGAGCTGATGTTGTTTATTTTTACATCCATAGGGGCTGCTTTACACTAACACTAGACAGGCGGTGAGGACACTACCTCCTCACCACATGTTTTAACCCCTTAAAAATAGCACCACCACCACAGTTCAATGGGCCACATTCAGCTGACGGTAGTGTCCACCGAACGTGACAGGTTTAATTCTTGCCACGGCATGTGGCATGTGGTGCAACTCTATCTCCTGCTTTTGGCGCTTGGGGACTAGTGGTTGTCGGAAGTAAAACACGACTCAACTGCGTGTTTCTGCCACCCCCTGTCCCAACCACAAGTGTAAACAAGCCCTTAGGCTCAATTTACCCTTTCACCTTTGAGCTTAGTGTCTTTGGACATTTTTTTAATAGATTTTCTATTTTAGGTCAGGTTCACACCTGACCAATCTGAAGTGCTTTTCTAGCGTTGCCTCAATGCTCAACATAGGGATTCCCATTGTATTCTGTGGGGCCCCATCACACCTGAGCAATTTGAGGTGCTTTTCTTGAATTGCCTCAAAGCTAAACATGGGGATTACCATTGTATTCTGTGGGGCCCTGTCCCACCTCAGCAATTTGAAGTGCTTTTTTTGAATTGCCTCAATGCTCAACATAGGGATTCCCATTGTATTCTGTGGGGCCCCATCACACCTGAGCATTTTCTTGCTTTTCTTGAATTGCCTCAAAACTCAACATGGGGATTCCCATTGTATTCTGTGGGGCCCTGTCCCACCTCAGCAATTTGAAGTGCTTTTCTTGAATTGCCTCAACACTCAACATGGAGATTCCCACTGTAGTCTGTGGTGCCCCTTCTCACCTCAGCAATTTAAAGTGATTTTTTCAGAATTGCCTCGGCACTTAACATGAGGATTCCCATTGTATTCTGTGGGGCTCCGTCACACCTGAGCAATTTGAAGTGCTTTTCTAGAGTTGCCTCAATACTCAACATAGGGATTCTCATTGTATTCTGTGGTGCCCATTCACACGTGAACACGCTGAAGTGCTTTTCAAGAATTGCCTCAACGCTCAACATGGGAATTTCCATTGTATTCTGTGGTGCCCCTTCACACCTGAGCAATCTGAAGTGCTTTTCTAGGATTCCCATTGTAGGTGCCCCTTCACACCTGAGCAATCTGATATGCTCTTCTAGAGATGCCTCAGCACTCAACATCACAATTTCCATTGCATACTGAGGTGCCCATTCACACATGAACAAGCTGAAGTGCTTTTCAAGAATTGCCTCAATGCTCAACATGGGAATTTCCATTGTATTCTGTGGTGCCCCTTCACACCTGAGCAATTTGAAGTGCTTTTCTAGGATTCCCATTGTAGGTGCCCCTTCACACCTGAGCAATTTGATGTGCTCTTCTAGAGATGCCTCAACACCACCATTTCCATTGCATCCTGAGTTGCCCGTTCACACGTGAACAAACTGAAGTGCTCTTCTAGAGGTGCCTCAACACTCAACATGGGAATTTCCATTGTATTCTGAGGTGCTTATTCACACTTGAGCAATTTGAAGTGCTTTTCTAGAATTGTCTCAACACTCAACATGAGGATTGTCATTGTATTCTGAGGTGCCAATTCAAACTTGAGCAATCTGAAGTGCTTTTCTTGAATTGCTTCAATGCTCAACATGGGGATTCCTATTATATCTGTGGTGCCCATTCACACGTGAACAAGCTGAAGTTCTTTTTAAGAATTGCCTCAATGTTCAACATGAGAATTTCCATTGTATTCTGTGGTGCCCCTTCACACCTGAGCAATTTGAAGTGCTTTTCTAGGATTTCCATTGTAGGTGCCCCTTCACACCTGAGCAATGTGATGTGCTCTTCTAGAGGTGCCTCTACACTCAACATCACAATTTCCATTGCATCCTGAGGTACCCATTCACATGTGAACAAGCTGAAGTCCTTTTCTAGAATTGCCTCAAAGCTCAACATGAGGATTGTCATTGTATTTTGAGGTGCCAATTCACACCTGAGCAATCTGAAGTGCTTTTTTAGAATTGCCTCAACACGCAACATAAGGATTCCCATTGTATTCTATGTTGCCCATTCACACCTGAGCAGTTTGAAGTGCTTTTCTAGAAGTGTCTCAATGCTCAACATGAGGATTCCCATTGTATTTTGTGGTGCCCCCTCAAACCTGAGCAATTTAAAGTGCTTTTCTAGAAGTGCCTCAATGCTCAAGATGTATTCTAGGATGACCATTCACATCTGAGCAATTTGATGTGCTTTTCTAAAAGTGCCTTGATGCTCAGCATGAGAATTCCCATTTTATTCTAGGATGCCTATTCACTCCTGTGCGACATGTTGCTTGAAGCAAGACATTTCCAGTTAAAAAAAAGTACATGAATTCAAGCTTCAAGCAACACGAGGTGTGAACAGGCACTGTTGACTATAATGGAAATCCTACTATTGAGTGTTGAAGCACATTTGGTAAAGTTTCAAATCATACTTCAAGTCACTCAGCTGTGAATGGTTCACATTTGAGCATTCTTTTTTGTGTGTTTGTACATGCAGTTTTTAGGCATTTTAACTTGTCATCATTATGGTTTTTGCCAATAGAAAGCAGGTTACTTGGGGGAATGACAAGAAATTGCCTGAAAATGTGCATTACATGCATGTTCAGATGTTTTTCAAAATCTTGCAATTAAGTCTATAGGGACCAAAAAACGTGACTGCGCACAAGAAAAGTTCATGTACTTTTCGAGCTTTGAGTGACAAGCTGTAAGCTGCACTATAGTCAGGTATGAATGAGCACCCTTCAGGTAGATATTTATATTGTAGTGGTATAGTGGGTGGGTCTGCTGGGTCATTATTATTTTTAGGAGATAACATCTACTGTAAGTTTGCAAAGGCATCAGGTAGTGACATTAGGATGCATGGGGGGGGGGGGGCGTGGCTACGTATTTAGAAGCATTAAGACCTCTCCTTTCGCAAGTCAAAAAGGGGGGAGGGGGGGCTTGGTCAATATTCTCTCCATAAGACGCACAGAAATTTCCCTCCATTTTTTTGGGGGAAAAAAGTGCGTCTTAAGGAGCGAAAAATACGGTAAGTATGCATCAGTACAGTTTTCATAGTTTTATTCAATGCAGATAGGGCCTTTTTTAGCTTTGGGGTGCTCAAAGTGAAGCATTCACATGTTATTGGCCATCTCCTCTTGCGGAAACCTTTTGGTTACAGCATGCCACTGCATTGCATGAAAGGAAGAGGTATGTCAGAAATATCTTTATATCCAGAAATATAGACAACTAAAGTTATATTTAATTTACTTTGTTTTATATTAAAAGTCTAGATTGGCTCTGTCCCATCACTCCTTCCTTTCATGTGATGGGTGTACTCAGTGCCAATACAGAGACTTGGAATGTTGGAGTGGAGGGGCAAGCCCGACTTTTGCAGGAAAAGTCAAGATTTGCATATAGACTCTACTGATTGCTTTTTATGCAGTTTCAATGTAAGTACCATACACTTGGCTATTCAATTACCTATCAAAAACTATCAAAAATGTCCAAGCATGTTCAACATTTTTATTTAGAGAATATGATTGCAAGTTATAAGTGCTCATCTTAGTGCTAGTCCCAAACAAGCCAGGGAAATACAAGGGAATTGAAGTTACAGGCCATTCTAGGAAGTTTCAAGGCTGATGGTATTTTATTAATAGATTAGTAATGTATTTATTGACCATTCAAAATAGCTAGTTTGCAGAACTAAAGGGGCCTCTTGTTCAGCAGCTTTTTGCTGAAGCACCACCACATTCCACTGGTTTCTAGTACAGTCCTTTGTCGGTTGTTCTTGGAGGTCTCAGGCTGGAAAAAAAAAAGATACATTTAGGCAAGGACCACAGCCTTATTGTTGGGGCACCTGTCTATGTTGGTACTTGTTTCTTTCAGTTATAATTGATTAGGAAATGCTGCCTGACAGGTCACCCAAGCTGGCAACCTGAACACTGGGTAGCTTGACATATATGACATGGGAAGCTCAACTCCAGTCTAGCCAAAAAAAATCTGGCTGTTCACATACAGTATACTGTATGCAGAAAAAATGCTCATTTAGTCTAGGGGGCTATAATAATTTGTAATATTTACATTACTTAACAGTCCTTCAGGCTTCCTCCACACAGTTCTGGTATTGACGTAAGATCTCCCCCAGCCACTCCCCTTCAGATATCATCACATACAAAGTGTCACAATTTAATTCCTGGAATGGACTGGTGATAACCCAATCAAACACCTCAGCATTCTTCATGTGCAAGGAGGAACAGGATGAGCACTGCCAGAGACCTACAAAATGACCTCCAGCAGGTCACTGTTGTGAATGTCTCTGACCAATCAGAAACAGACTTCATGAGGGTGGCCAGAGGGCCCGACATCCTCCAGTGGGCCCTGTGCTCATGGCCTGGCTCCATAGAGCTTGATTGGCATTTGCCATTGAACAACAGAATTGGCAGGTCCGCCACTGGCACCGTTTTGGTGGTGGGTTAGTGATGGTCTGGGGAGGTATATCCATGGAGGAATGCATAGACCTCTACAGGCTAGACAATGGCACCCAGATTACCATTAGGTATCGGGATGAAATCCTTGGACCTAATGTCAGACACTACACTGGTGCAGTGGGTCCTGGGTTCCTCCTGGTGCACAACAATGCCCGGCCTCATGTGGTGAGAGTATGCAGGCAGTTCATGGAGGACAAAGGAAATGATACCATTGAATGGCCTCCACGTTCACCAGACTAAATCGAATTGAACACCTCCGGGATATCATGTTTCGGTCCTTCTGACGCCACCAGGTTGCACCTTAGACTGTCCAGGAGCTTAGCGATGCCCTGGTCCAGATCTGGGAGGAAATACACCAGCACACCATCCGTCATCTCATTAGGAGTATGCCCCGACATTGTCAGGCATGCATACAAGCATGTGGGGGCTATACAAACTACTGAGTACCATTCTGAGTTGCTGCAATGAAATTTCAGCAAAATAGACCAGCCTGCTGAATAGTTTTTTCACTTTGATTTTCGGGGTGTCTTTGAATTTTAATTTCCATCCAACGATGCGGCATCCATACGTTCCTAGCACAGTACCCAGCCCATATCAGTATATATATCCAGCATGATATTTTCCCCATTGAGATCTGATGTGTTTTCAAAGTGTTCCTTTAATTTTTTTGAGCAGTGCATAACACAACATATTACATTTAAAAGACAGTTCTATATATTCTATTGCCTATATTTTGTTCTACTTATTTTGTTTATGCATAAATAACATTATTTATATATGAGAACTTGGCCACTGATGGATGGGGAAATTATATTATAAAGTATTATATGCATTATATGCATGACCAGCTGCACTGATTATGATATACAAGACCCCACAAGAGCTTTAATATTCATATTTATGTTTACTAAAGTATGCATTTTAAAAATGAAATAATGTAATGATAGAAGTAATTGTAATGTAGTCTTGGGCTTTTGTAAATGGCTGATTTGATTTATTAAACTAATGTGGGGCTTTTTATGTTAACTTAGAGTGATCTATATCTCCAATTTGTTGTTCCTTAGTGTGTTTGAATTCATTTTACAAACCAGTATAATTGTGAATAATCTTTGACAACCTTGCTGTCTGTAACAGTCTAGAAAATGGGGTAATTAAAATTGTCATAATTTAATTTTCTCAGTATCCATCAGTTACAACTATCATAAAAATTCAAAGCCACCCATAGGATGTTTGTGTATATATTGTAGATCTCTCACCAAGAATAATGAGTGCAGAAAAATGGCTGTCTATTCTTGAAGTTCCTAGGATATTTGTTCCCAACATGTTGAAAGAATTGGTTTCTTTCTATGGAGAAAAGGGAACAAATGGTAATCAGCTTCCAAAATGTTCCAGTTCATCAGGAAAACCCATTCTTTAGAATTCATAGAGTGTTGTAGATATTCTTTAAAAATCTGTCTTGCGGCAAATTGTGTCTCAAATATGTGACATATGTCCTACAAAATCAACAATTTCCTCTAGCATGGAAGAGGTCCTATTTGCCTTTCCTTATCACCAATGTGTTATTTCTTTATGAATTTGCCACACGAATAGTGCCATACAATAAAAATGTTGCAATAAAGGACAGCATAAATTTTTTGCATGCATCATTACTAACAATAAAAATGTCACAGGTTTTGATGAATTTGCTCTGGAAAATCGGCAAGCAAACCAACATATGATATTTCATTTTTTTTAAGCCTGCTCTCTTTGTCTCCTCCTTTCCACTTCCTCTTTCTGTAGGGGTCCCCCAAGGCTTTGTTCTTGGATCCCTTCTCTCCTCTATCTACACCTCCTCCTTTGGTCACTTGATAACCTCCCATGGCTTCCAATACCATCTCTATGCCGATGACACCCAAATCTGTCTCTCTACTCCTCAACTCACTCAGTCTTCTCTCACATTACTAAGTTACTAACTGACTTATCAACACAAATGTTGCACCACTTCCTTAAACTAAATCTCTCTAACAAGCTGATAATATTCCCCCTACCCCTGACCCCGCTTATGCCCTCATACATCCATTATTGTTAATTTCTCTGTCAGTCATCATGATGTAGCATAAAAGGTTCTCAGGGAGCATATTATTTCTTCCCCAATTGCAAAAGAAAAGAGATACATCTGTTAAGAATAGGGGATTTCAACAACTCCCAATTTAAAAAAACAAAACAATATCCTTCCTCTGAATTAGACTCAAGTCTCACTTTGTAAAGTTCAGCAGAACAGAGTTTGGAGTACTTTGTTCCATCTCATTGAATTTGAACTTGAAATGATCAAATCAATCCTCTGAAAAAGGAAAATGGGTTACTGACACGGCAAATGCTTTCCATGTTTGCTACTCAGAATTAAATGTCAGCACCATTAGCAAGCCACACAAAACGGCTCTCATAGGCATTACCAGTTACAAGCCCATCCTAAGGGTCTTGTGACTGTGGCCTGTCTAACATTCCAAGAAAAGCCACAATTCCTTGGAGGGCAATAACTGGCACTTCTGTACATGCAATCCAGCACAGAACTCTATAATGTTTTTTTGCTCCATCTGATTTTTCAGCCATCTGCATGGCTTCATTGTTATAGGTTTGTTTCAGTTAATGTACCTAATAGGCTTTAAAGTGGTTATGGGATGGCTAATTGTGCTGGCTGCCTGAAATGTTTCATTCTATAAAAAATAATTAGAAATGCATTTATGGTACACAGATTTTTAATTTGTGGGAACTGAACGTACTGTGTAATTACAGATTTCAAATTAATTAGAGAATAATGGAAACACTTAAAAATTGTTCCAGAAAATAATTAAGGTAAATATAACAAATATTATATATTCATACTGGATTAAGTTCCTATAATCCTCAAAGCAAAATCCATATAAGTCTTATTGTTAATATGTTTTGTGTGATATTTAATATAAAATACATCTGGCAGAACATTTGATCCTCCATTTGTGCTAAATTGAAGTGAACACAGGGATTACAAGTGGGACTGATTTACTATAGAAGTAAAGAACGATCAATTTAAAAAGCTGTGTTTCCCTACAATACCCAGTCATGTGCCAGGGAATCTGCACACAGTTGGATGGTTGCGTAAACATAGCTTCACTAAGCTAGGTTAACATTCTGTACTCCGTTAGTAAATTGAACATCAGGTTTAGTCTTTTACATTTCACAGAGTGTTCATATATATTTTTACATAAATTTGGCTTGTCCACATTTGGCCAGGCACTAGGGTTTAGCCACTCTCTTGCACATTGCCTTGCGTCTTTTAAAAAAAATGTTTTCTCACTTTGTGTGTCACTACACTTATTTTTGTGTCACTTTTCACTCAGGACTGTTGGGTGTCGGTCTTTGGTCCTACCCTGAAGTCTGTGGGGAGATTGTGTGGTCATCAGGTTCTTAGCTCCCCTGCCTTGTGGGGTCTCTTGAAAGAGCCTCCCACTCAGGCCATACTTAGGAAATTTCTGCAACAGGAGATGGACGGGGAGGTGTTTAGACAGTTTATAGCAGTGGAATATGCACAAGGAACATTGCACTGGTCCAGTGTTGCTTACTCATAGCTCAATAATCAATTGAAGGTGACACAGAAAACTGTCATGCAAGTAAAAGTTATTCTCAGCTGATTCCAATGAAAATCACTAGCATATGACTTAAAATAAAGATACTTCCCCTTCTACTAAAGGCTTGTGAATTGAGCCTATAGTACGTTTTATATGTTCTATATGTATACTCAATAAAACTGCATCCTTGAGCTGTTCTGTTGCACTCTCCATGTATAACAGATGATTCCATTACATACCACCACCAATTCCCAGAAACATAGGTTTGAATTGATTATTGAAAATTCAGGGACGATACCATGGCTCCAGAGCAGGGGAAACACACTTCTATCCGATTTAAATAATGCAAAGCAATAAGCTGTTGTTGTTGAGCCCATTTTATTACTTTTTTTAAACCACATCCACATGTTTACATACTATCAAAGCCTCCACTTCTTAGAAAAAATCTGCAGAATTAAAGGTAGACTCCGGTCAAACGAGGAAACTTGACATATACATTGACTCCTTAGACACAGTCTGCTATTTGAGTGGCTCCACTTTTTATCCTAGCATAAATTTTATACAGCTCACTACATAGGTATGGCAATCTGTACAGGTGAAACTCAAAAAATTAGAATATCGTGCAAAAGTTCATTTATTTCAGTAATGCAACTTAAAAGGTGAAACTAATATATGAGATACACTCATTACATGCAAAACAAGATAGTTCAAGTTGATTTGCCATAATTGTGATGAATATGGCTTACAGCTCATGAAAACCCCAAATCCACAATCTCAGAAAATTAGAATATTGTGAAAAGGTGCAATATTCTAGGCTCAAAGTGTCCCACTCTAATCAGCTAATTAAGCCATAACACCTGCAAAGGGTTCCTGAGCCTTTAAATGGTCTCTCAGTCTGGTTCAGTAGGAATCACAATCATGAGAAAGACTGCTGACCTGACAGTTGTGCAGAAAACCATCATTGACACCCTCCATAAGGAAGCCTCAAAAGGTAATTGCAAAAGAAGTTGGATGTCCCCAAAGTTCTGTATCAAAGCACATTAATAGAAAGTTATCTGGAAGGGAAAAGTGTGGAAGAAAAAGGTGCACAAGCAGCAGGGATGACCGCAGCCTGGACAGGATTGTCAGGAAAAGGCCATTCAAAAGTGTTGGGGACTTTCACAAGGAGTGGACTGAGGCTGGAGTCAGTGCATCAAGAGCCACCACACACAGACGGATCCTGGACATGGGCTTCAAATGTCATTTTCCTCTTGTCAAGTTGCTCCTGAACAACAAACAACGTCAGAAGCGTCTTACCTGGGCTAAAGGAAAACAGACCTGGTCTGTTGCTCAGTGGTCCAAAGTCCTCTTTTCTGATGAGAGCAACTTTTGCATCTCATTTGGAAACCAAGGACCCAGAGTATGGAGGAAGAATGGAGAGGCACACACTGCAAGATGCTTGAAGTCCAGTGTGAAGTTTCCACAGTCGGTGTTGATTTGGGGAGCCATGTCATCAGCTGCTGTTGGTCCACTGTGCTTCATTAAGTCCAGGATCAACTCAGTCATCTACCAGGAGATTTTGGAGCACTTCATGCTTCCTTTCACAGACAAGCTTTATGGGGATGCTGACTTCATTTTCCAGCAGGACTTGGCACCTGCCCACACTGCCAAAAGCACCAAAACCTGGTTCAATGACCGTGGGATTACTGTGCTTGATTGGCCAGCAAATTCGCCTGACCTGAACCCCATAGAGAATCTATGGGGCATTGCCAAGAGAAAGATGAGAGACATGAGACCGAACAATGCAGAAGAGCTGAGGGCCGCTATTGAAGCATCCTGGTCTTCCATAACACCTCAGCAGTGCCACAGGCTGATAGCTTCCATGCCACGCCGCATCGAGGCAGTAATTGCTGCAAAAGGGGCCCAAACCAAGTACTGAGTACATATGCATGCTTATACTTTTCAGAGGTCCGATATTGTTCTATGTACAATCCTTGTTTTATTGATTGCATATAATATTCTAATTTTCTGATATTGTGGATTTGGGGTTTTCATGAGCCGTAAGCTATAATCATCACAATTATGACAAATCACGGCTTGAACTATTTTGCTTTGCATGTAATGAGTCTATCTCATATATTAGTTTCACCTTTTAAGTTGCATTACTGAAATAAATGAACTTTTGCATGATATTCTAATTTTTCGAGTTTCACCTGTATATTTTTCACCTACAAAAAAACTGAGCCAGCTAAAACATTAGCCTGTGTGTTGCCTGGTTACCAGCACTGCCCTTTATTAGAGTATTATTGGACAACAGAATCATGACAAGCCTGACTTAGAAGCACTGTGAAAAGCTTGCTAAGATTTTATTGATTTCATAATACTCAATTTATTGGTATATGATGGACTTTGTTACTTAAGCATAGTTACCATTTTGCTGTGTAACAGCAGTTCTTCATTTGATCATACTTGATTGTATGGAGTTGTGCTCCTAAACCAGCAGCAGTAAAAACCTTAAAGTATAACTCCAGCTAAAATTTTCATATATTCTATATACTGTGGAAGGGATAGACTCCCTGTCATTTTTTAATTGCTGTCTAAGCATTGAGATCTCCTTCAGACCCTCCACATTCTTTTGACTTTGTAAACCTCTAGGAGAGACAAATTATTGTAGAACTACTGTCATAGGAGCCACAGGAATACTGTCCTGGTCCTCTCCAGTTACTTTGCCCTGCAGCCAGGCACATAGGCTCCTTCACACATTTCCCAAACAATCAGTCTAGGGATGTTGTTTTTATTTAAAAAAAAATTGGGATAGGGATGAGAGAGATGAGTGGGATACTCCAAAAATAGGAACTATGTACAATGAGTACTTTGTCTAATCTTCAGGGCAAGCTATGTCAGAGTCCCTGCTTGAATCAAACTGTGAACTTCAGCTTTAAGGCCATAGTAACCAATTAGTAGTAGTAGTAGTAACTTATTTAGAGCCCCAGAGCAGTGTCCCTTTAAAAGTAGGCCAAGTGGATAAAGCTCTGCCAGCGTTCCCTTTGCTAGACCTGCAAAACAGCACACAGTCTCTAAGATCCTTTAGGGACGTCTGTACTCACATGGCCCAAGAGCAGCTGGGTGCCTTCCTCCATGATACCAGGCTAGATCTACAGGAGACATCCCTTCACTCAGCTTTAGCAGAACTCGGGTCTTGGCATTCAGGCCCTGAGGTTGCCCACCTGAGGTTGTATGGCAGTAGATGCCTGGGAGGGCAATGTGCCCTATCTCAGGCTCAGACAATCCTACACAGGAAAGACCCAGATCCCCGTATGCTCAGTGAATATATACAGTTACCCAGCATGCCTTAGAGCTCCTCTCTCTGGGATAGGCTAAGGCTGTTGCAATATTTATGCAATATTTATACTTCTATCTGCATAGCTCCACAACTATCATCCAGAAACTTTTACAGTTTCCTAGTAAAGAGGAAGCCAGGCAGACTAGCAGCAGCTGAGAACACAGGGCAGGCCTAACTAAATGATCACAGCTCACCCAGTACAGTGAGATAACTATGCTTTTTCTTAACAAATATTTACAGTCACTCTGTGTCAGGAAGCGAGGAGCCAAACACACAAGGAGGTGCAATTAAAGGTAGGTTTATTTACACAGAAACAAAGCAAGAGTCTATGCAAGTCCGACAGCAACAGCGGATGACTTGGTAGGACAGAAGTTCTCCTGCCGAGGTCGTCCTCCAGGATAATCAAGTCGAGAACCAGCGGGAATCGTAGCCAAAGCCGAGGTCAGAAGCCAGGAAGAATGGTCACCAGAGCCGGGATCAGAAGCCAGGAAGAATGGTCGCCAGAGCCGGGGTCAGAAGCCAGGAGGAGTCTTAGCCAAAGCCGAGTCGGTATCCAGGAGGGCAAAGAGTTAACTGAACAGAAGCCTGCTGCTGTGCAATGGACAGCTGCAAACAGCAGACTTAAATGTGATAAGCCGCCACCTCCTGGGAGGAGCCGCAGAGGGCTGAAAGCATAAAGGATGCCAGCACATGGAGCAGCACAAGCCCTGAGGAAAGGTAGGACCTTGATACTCTGACTACAGAGTAACAACTAAATATACTTATCAAAAACACAACTAATCCTAACTATCTAATCCTAGCACCTACCTAGGAGCCTGCTACACAATAAAAAAGTAGTCTACCCCTAATCTTCTAGAAAAATAATGTATTTATTGCTGTTTGCGTTGTCTTTGGAGACTTCCAACTACATCCTGTCCTGAATACAGTGGGACACACTGTCACTGGCATGGGGAACAGTTTGAATTCTCCATAGAAGAGCCTGAGGTTCTAAGGCCCCTTTCACATGGGGAAAACTCTGTTTTGATCAGCAGGGGATCTCTCCGCTGATCCCCTACTGAGATGAGAGGAGCAGTTGGATGACAGGTCAGTGTCTTCTTAGGTTAAGCAAAGTGGACACAGACCAAGCCTGTTCTGTTCTATGGGCGGCCAGTGGAGTTCATTTACACCCAACTGCCCGCTGATCTGATCCACCTAGACGGAGAAAGATGGAACCCTTCCATTTTTTTTAAGTGGACCAGATCGGATCAGAGGTAGGTGCTTGTAAAGTGACACAAGTCCATTTACATCTGCTGGTCCATAGGGTAAATGGAGGGTTCGATCAGGTCCGCCTGAAAAACAGAACTGATCAAATTCTTCCTTTAAGTGAGACCTGACCCTTCTCCAATTCAAAATTTAGGTACTCATAAAATTTCCTCTAGCAATGCAGTTATCTATAATGTACACATTGTAACATTCCTTTTTGCCACTATATCAGCTGGCCTGTAGATGCAACAATGTTACATCGAGGTTTGTTAGAAGTTACCATTTTGATTTATGTGCATGCTGTTCATGTATTCTACTGACAAGCTTTGAAACAAAAAGTTTTGCTTAAATCCCAGTTAGGGACCATTCAGGTATCGGTGACCTGGTGTGTTGCCTTTTGCACACGTTATCATGCTGTTTTTCACACGTTGACATGCATTGCATTAAAGCGTTATTAAACCAGAAACCAAAAATTTTATATATTGCAGCTTACCAGTCATTAGCTGTGGTGGCTGAATTAGTTTTCTTTTTTTTAGGCCTTTTCACTTTGTTTTCACCTGGTGATCTGTTCAGTAACACACCTCCTGTGTTAGAGCACCCTCACTTTGGATGAAGGAGCACTGGGGGCATATTTGGACAGCAATCTGTCAGTCTTAGGAGCAGGGAGTGTTAGATGGACTACCAGATTTAAGTACACTAACAAATTGAAGCCAAACTCCAGCTAATACTTTATAATCATTTGCAGAAAACAGTTTTGTTCCTTTTGGAATAAAGGTTTTACCTACAGTAAATGAATAAAAGCTGAACACTCTCAGCGCCATTGCCAGTGGTAAATAGTTTATTTCAACCCTCTCACTGCTACATCTGCAGGACAGCTTGTTCTGTTAAAAAACAACACACTTACTGGCCAGATCACCAGGTGAAAATCAAAGAAAGAAAGGCTAGAAAAGAAATTGAATGCAGCCATCATACCTAATAATTGGTAATCTGCAATATAATAAGTGTTTGCATTTGGGTTTATTACTGCTTTAAATGGCAGTCCACTCAAATGAACGGACATGCACCATTTTTGGCAACAAGGATGATATATGTGTTTATTCTTATGTGAGCACACAGAAAAACAATGTTTTGGGACTATGAAGGGACCCTTTTTCAGGCATGTGATGAGGAGTATAACATTCCAGTATAGCAATGCAGTGCTCCACAACCCACAGTACAGTGCACAGTTAGGCATTTGCACCGGAGCTGTGTTGTCTTTGTGCGTTGGGGTGCCATTCAAAATAAAGGACACTGCACTGAGCTAATGCATGTAACTGGGACACACTGTTTGGGACAAACCATTTACCACTGACAGGGTGCTTACAATGATCAGCATGTCTGTGTCTATTGGTGATCATTAATGGTTAATCGCTGCATGCGATTAGCCTCAAATAGCTGTGGAGCTGGCAGCCTCCCATTGTTTATAGTGAGGCTTCCTACCTGCAGCTAATCCCAACTAGCCTGATTTCCAGTTCTGAATGAGGCTCAATAAGCCTGCATAGTTACTGTAGTTTTAAGTTAAATATTTGTATCATGTGCATCTGCCTAATGAGACAGGTTCTCTTTAATAATTTGGCATACTAATCATTTTCCTCTCTGCTGCCCAGAAGTAGCACTGTACCAGTCTAAAACCGATCCCTGAACATTACTTACAAGTGCATTGGTTTTGAATTTAAAAGTTGTAAATATAAAGAGAAAAGAGATCTGTCAGAGGGTGTCCGTATACTTTACAATACTTTCCAATCACATATTTCTACAACTTCTGTACAATGGCCTTTTGTTTTACCATAAACTATGTAATATCAGGACAAAGACAAACGATCCATTCAGTTTGTATTCAATGTGCAGTCCCATAAATTACATAGATCAAGGGTGTCAAACTGGCGGCCCTCCAGCTGTTGCAAAACTACAAGTCCCATCATGCCTCTGCCTTTGGGAGTCATGCTTTTAACTGTCAGTCTTGCAATGCCTCATGGGACTTGAAGTTTGGCAACAACTGGAGGTTGGCCAGTTTGACACCCGTGACATAGATGATGGTAGATCTAAGGCCTCATTCACACCTTCGTGTTCCAGAAATGCACACAGAAACATGCATTTCTGTGCACGTTCCCAGAATTGCATGAAAAACACGCATTGTGCTTACAGTGCCATCAGTTCTTAATGGCGCCCCAAATGCAGCTAGGAGAAGTGTGTTTTGTCATGCAAAAAATGCACAAAAATGCACAAGGCTCACTGCCAAAAACAAGTGCAGGAGTTACTTTGGCATGTTTGTCACCTGTAGTGCTGCCCATTTAAGTGAATTTAAGTGAGTGGAATGGATGTAATGTCACATGGCAAACACACAAAAAAAAAAGTATGAAAAAAATGCGTTGCGTGGAGCCTAAGGGAGATTGTATAAGATTGTAAAGCATATGGTCAGCTCTAGTCGGCAGTCTAATATTACAGGTACGGGGTACAAATATGTACAGAACCTTAGCTGATCCTTTAATAAATGAGACGCAGCCAGATATACACTAGATGCCTGATTTTCTGGGTGCATTGCTTCCTAATGTCTTTTTGCTGTTGGGATGTTCTAATCACACATGTGGAAAACGATTATGCACCTACAGTACGCTTCTTAACAAAATAAAATGAAAATGTAAATTGGTTGCTGCCTTTGCTTTAATACTGTAAACAAAACGGTTATCTGGATACATATGCATGAAATTAAAATTTTCTGCAATATCGACCTGTGACAGATTAACACATTAAAATATTCACATATATTTTGAGTGATTCTAAGACAGCTTAAAGCGTAAACAAAAAGTTTGCTGAAAGAAACAGAGAAGGTGATGCTGATGACCTCCTTCTGGAAATGCTACTTTCCTGTCTGTTTGTGATTGAAAGGCTTTCACTAACATGAAACAAATAAACAGATCAGGAATGTCAGAGCAAAGTCAGACTTCTCTGGCCACACACTTGTCTGTAACTTGGGAAGTATTAAAAGCATTGGGTGGGGGGACTTACTAAAACTGGAGAGTGCAAAATCTGGTGCAGCTCTGCATCATAACCGATCAGCTTCTAACTTGTTCAATTAAGCTTTGATAATGAAACCTGGAAGCTGATTGGTTATTATGCAGTTCTGCACCAAATTCTGTGTGCTTCAGTTTTAGTAAATCAACCCCATTGCATCAGCATGATAGCCAGAGAAACCAGCATTTTCAGAAGAAGTGTTCAGGCATGGCAGCCTCTATCCTTACTTAATACAGCTTTCCTATACATTTTACTACATCTGGGGTTTTCAGAAAATTGGATTCCTACTAGTGCTGTAGGTGTATATTCTTTGCAGAAGTGTATTTTGTGGCTCCTATATGAAAGGAACACATCAGATCTCAATGGGGAAAAATATCATGCTGGATATCTATACTGATATGGACTGGGTAATATGTTAAGAATATAAGAATGCCCCATCGTTTGATGGAAATGAAAATTATCAGCCTACAGAGGACTGAATTCAAAGACACCCCTGAAAATCAAAGTGAAAAAATGATGCAGCAGGCTAGTCCATTTTGCTGAAATTTCATTGCAGCAACTCAAAATGGTACTCAGTAGTTTGTATGGCCCCCACATGCTTGTATGCATGCCTGGGGCATGCTCCTAATGAGACAATGGATGGTGTCCTGCGGTATTTCCTCCCAGATCTGGACCAGGGTATCACTGAGCTCCTGGACAGTCTGAGATGCAACCTGGCGGCGCTGGATAGATCAAAATATGATATCCCAGAGGCGTTCTATTGGATTTAGGTCAAGCGAGTGTAGGGGCCATTCAATGGCATCAATCCCTTCATCCTCCAGGAACTGCCTGCATACTCTCGCTATATGAGGCTGGGCATTTGTCATGCACCAGGAGGATCCCAGGACCCACTGCACCTTCGTAGGGTCTGACAATGGGTCCAAGGATTTCATCCCGATAATTAATGGCAATCTGGGTGCCATTGTCTAGCCTGTAGAGGTCTGTGCGTCTCTCCATGGAAATGCCTCTCCAGACCATCACTGACCCACCACCAAAACGGTCATGCTTAACAATGTTACAGGCAACATAACGTTCTCCACGGCTTCTCCAGACCCTTTCACATCTGTCACATGTGCTCAGGGTGAACCTGCTCTCATCTGTGAAAAGCACAGGACGCCAATGGAGGTCCTGCCAATTCTACGGTTCAATGGCAAATGCCAATCAAGCTCTGTGGTGCTGGGCAGTGAGCACAGGGCCCACTAGAGGACATCGGCCCTCAGGCCAACGTCATGAAGTCTGTTTCTGATTGTTTGGTCAGAAACATTCACACCAGTGGCCTGTTAGAGGTCATTTTGTAGGGCTCCGGGAGTGCTCATCCTGTTCCTCCATGCACAAAGGAGCAGATACCAGTCCTGCTGATGGGTTAAGGACCATCTACGACCCTGTCCAACTCTCCTAGAGTAACTATTATAAATAAATTGCCTTGCTCAAATATCACAACTGAGAAACTATCACAACCGTATAAGTGATAACATAAATGAGTCCAAATGTAGAAATAAATAGTCCCAGTGTTATGAACCATATAGTAGATCACCACATGTCTTCAATATAATTAGTGCTCCATCACCAAAAAATGGTAGGACTCTTACCAGAACATATGGACCCTTATGAAAGAGTCACAAACGCATAAGAATATATCCACGGAATCCCTCAGAATTGGAAGAAGTTAAATCATGGTATTGTATAGAAGTATCACCTTCAATTCCTCTCCATTCTTAATCTCATGATAATACCTCTTAGTATGGCCATACTAAGAGGTATTATCGTGAGATTAAGAATGGAGAGGAATTGAAGGTGATACTTCTATACAATACCATGATTTAACTTCTTCCAATTCTGAGGGATTCCCTTTCCCCCAGTTGTTCTCCTGAGCTATCACCCTGTCACGCTCTTTCCTACACTGCAGAGGGGTGCTCCACTTTCTCTTTGAAGTATATGCATATAGACAAGATATGGCTGCCAAGAGGCTGAAGAAAATTAGCAGCTGTGATATGCAACAAATAATAAAAAAGTGAGTTATTCTGTTAGGGGTTCTGCATCCTCCTAGAACAAAATGAAAACTCCTCCTAAAAGCTTTAACCAGTGCTCATCTAGACACTGATAGAAGCCACAAGACTGCTCTAACTGCTGATGAGAAAAGATATTTAGCAGTATTTAGCAGTTTATATTTACTAAAATAATTGCATTTCCATGTTCTCTGTACTGTTGGAGACCAGATATAGTGAATGCAGGGATCTGGGTTTAGTAACTCTTTAACTACTGATCCCTTGCTCCCCATGAGGAATTGGCACCTTTGGGGAGTGGGTACACGATTTTGACAGGTACTTCTTCCACTTCCTCTGTGATCACCTAGGCCAGTGATGGCGAACCTATGGCACGCGTGCCAGAGCTGGCACGCAGAGCCATCTCAGTGGGCACGCCAGGAAGAAGAGGATGATGAGCGTGCATGGACCGGCCATCCAGATCTCGTCCACACTGGATCCCCATCAAACTACATTTCCCACATGTCTCTGGGGCCAGGGTGGGCGAGGACTAGAGGAAACGGCTCCAATGCGGCTCTGGCACCAGGGGTGATGTACCAAGGGATGGGCGCGGAAGAGAGGAAGAGGCTCCCACACTGCTCCCACACTGCTCCGGGGCCAGGGGCAACATGTTCAGCGTGGATGGGAATGAGCTGCTGGGTTGGAAGCCACACCGACGCTGCCAGAGGTGAGATTGCTTGCAGTGTCATCCATCAGTGCCCAGCAGTGTCGCCTGTCAGTGCCCAGCAGTGTCGCCCATCAGTGCCATCCATCAATGATGCCCAGCAGTCCCATCCATCAGTGCCCAGCAGTGTCGCCTGTCAGTGCTGCCCAGCAGTGCCACCTGTCAGTGCTGCCCAGCAGTGCCACATGTCAGTGCCCAGCAGTATCGCCCATCAGTGCTGCCCATCAGTGCCACCCATCAATGATGCCCAGCAGTGTCATCCATCAGTGCCCAGCAGTGTCACCCATCAGTGCCCAGCAGTGTCGCCTGTCAGCGCTGCCCAGCAGTGCCACCTGTCAGTGCTGCCCAGCAGTGCCACCTGTCAGTGCCCAGCAGTGTCGCCCATCAGTGCTGCCCATCAGTGCCACCCATCAATGATGCCCAGCAGTGCCACCCATCAGTGCCGTCTGTCAATGCGTCCAGGTAGGCAAGTGGTTAATTGCAGTGTTGGCACTTTGAAATAAAAAAGTTGGTTTGTGTTTCAGTTTTGGGCACTCGGGCTCAAAAAGGTTCGCCATCACTGACCTCGGCAATCAGAAGTGAAAGTTGTCCACCTCCCCCTCCCTCCCTCCCTCCCTGTAGTCTTCTGGGACACATGACAGGTCCCAGAAGACTACGGGACTATTTACAAGGCGTAGTGCTACTCAGGCATGTGCAGTAGGTACCCAACTGTGAAGCCTCAAGCTGTCACAGCCAGGTGCCCACACTTAAGATGTCGGTGCTGGGGAGAGAGGATGGCCAGTGAAACTGGCTACAGTGAGTACACCGCTGGATCGTATTACAGGCGAAAGGCTATTTTCTAAAATTCAGCAGCTGCAGTTTATGTAGTTGCTGATTTTATTTATTTATTTTTTTGTTTAACAGGAGTTCTAATACCTCTGCACTTTATAAAAAAAAATGTTTTGGCTATGGTTTAACCGGTTGTTTGTAAAAGCACAAGGATTAGCAAGAATCAGCAATGACAGAGTGGAAGCTACTATGAATCCATATATTGTCAGTGAAGCCGGCCATAGATGGGCCGAAATTTCAGTACACCTATAAGCAGGTTGGTTATACTTAGGTCGATCTATCAATTTACTTCAGTACAACTAGTCTGTCATGTTTTTTTCATGCGATCACTGCCAGTGGCTATAGTAACCAGCAGTGATCATTGTATTCTGTTGGCGTTCCTCACCAGCACAGCACAACAGCGCTCCGGGAGGGATTCCCCCATCAATATTGACTGTGTTGATATGGGAATTTAGCAATTTTCTTTCCTTCAACCCTTTGTTGCAGAAAAGAAAATTGCATAATGTATGCAATCTAGCCTTCGTGTTGGCAGACTGTTGAGCTTGCTTTCCCATTTTGCTTTCATCCACTTGAATCTGGCTGCTAATGTTACTTTTCTTTCCAGCACTCTTATATAAAATTAACATTACGTATGAAAACGTACCCCTTACTGCATCTTATTTTATAGTATGCTACCCTAAAATGTGTATGTTTCCAAGTCAGCCCTTTTGTATTGAAAACATCACTACTTTTAATAAAACTAGACAGATGTTGAGAGATTTTTTGTTCAAATATAATGTTTGTAAAAATGTATAGTGTTCTACATGCATTCCATGTGTAGCTGAGAGACCACGTAGTGTCAGACTGAAATCTGTGCGGCCTGGATCAGATTTGAGCTTCTCTTGGATCTACTAATGTTTTTGCACTGCCAGAGGATACACAGCCAGAGTGGGATTGGCTGGGAAGCAATCCACACCCTGCAGCGCTCTCCGCAGAGACAGCTGTGTGAGTTCCATTCAGATTGGGGTTTTACATTAAAGGAAACCTGTACTGACAGGGACGGACTGACAACTCATGGGGCCCCTGGGCAATAGGGGATCATGGGGCCCCTGTGTCCTTGCCAAAACTCAAAAAAGCCTATGAAAAAGGTACCAGGGGCATCTCATGGGGCCCCCTACTGACCCCGGGCCCTCGGGCAGTGCCCGAGTTTCCAAATGGTCAGTCCGCCCCTGTGTACTGAAATATGTAGGCTGTCCATATGGTGTTCCATTTTAATTTGCTGTCATGCCGATGCAATGGCTTCAGTCATTTCTGAGTCACTGACCAGGAACAAATATGGAGATTAGGAGTTTTGAGAGTAATTATCCGCTTTCCCGCCGCCCCTATAGCAGAAACACTGCTACAGGGTGGCACGGGTGAGCAAGATCACGTATATATACGTGATTTTGCAATTCTGGGCAGGGGGCGCGCTCGCTTGCCCTACCCGCACCGCCATTGGCGGCCTCACCTGTTAATCACCGGGTCCCAGCCGATGAATCCCTGCCGGCACCCGGCAATCGCTGTGTATCACAGACGGGGGAGAGACCTGTATGTAAACAATACAGATCTCTCCCCTGTCAGCTCCTGCACACTGCTTTGTATGGCTCTGCATAGCTTACACAGTAAAGCACACACAGCACAAAGTAAAACACAACACGGAACACAGTTACCCTTTGACCACCCCACCTGGTAACCCCTTCCTGCCCAGTGCCATTAGTACAGTGTCAGTGCTTTTTATTAGCACTGATCACTGTATTGGTGTCACTGCGGATGTCAGTGACAGTTAGTTGCCCCCAGCGTCAGAATGGCCGCTGCAGTCCTGCTACAAGTCACTGATCGCCACCATTGCTAGTACAAAACAAATTTCCAGTATCTATCCGCCATCTGTAGATGCTATAGCTTTCACCTAAACCAATTAATTTACAAGTATTTGGATTTTTTTAAGCAAAAATTTTTTACTGGACATGTTTTTTTTCTCAAAATGTTCGGTCTTTTTTTGTTTCATAGCGCAAAAAATAAAAACTGCAGAGGCGATCAAATACCATAGAAAGAAAGCCCTATTTGTGGGAAAAAAATTAATTTGGGTGCAGTGTTGCATGAACGCTCAATTGTCAGTTAAAGTAACGCAGCACACTATGGCAACAAATGGCCTGGTCAGGAACGGGGGTAAATCCTCTGGAGGGCAAGTGGTTATCAGAGTGCTGAGGTTCTTTTAGGCTCTTTCCGCACTAGTGGTAGTGTTTACTGTCCCCCTAAAATGCGATCCACAGTGGATCACTTTTAAGATGGTAGAGAAAGTAGGTTTGCAGGCATTTGGGAGGTGATACTGCCGTCTCCTGATGCCTTTTATTTTTTTATTACTTAACTACAATTGTGTATTGCAGGAACATGCCCTATTTACTTATATGCAAAGCATCACAACTGTGGCAATGGGTACACAGCCAATCAGCACTATGTTCACTGGCCACCTGTGTAAAAGAACCCTCGCTCCGCTAGACCAGAAAAGGAAAGGACCGGTGGCCATCCAGGAGGCTGCTAGATTTAAGGTATGTATTAAAGTGGTTGTAAAGGCTCAAGCATTTTGGCTTCATGCATTCTTTGCACGAAGGAAAAAAAACTTCTCTGTGCAGCAGTGCCCCCAATACTTACCTGAGCTCTATCGCGATCCAGCCATGTACACGAGAGCCTTGGCTTTCCTGCGGGCTCTCCCCCCTCATTGGCTGAGACAGCAGTGGTAGTCATTGGCTCCATCTGCTATCAATCACAGCCAGTGAGCCAATGAGGAGAGGGAGTGGGGCCAAGCTACAGCTCTGTTTGTGAATGCACACGCAGAGCAATGGATTGGGAGTGAGCCTGCTTGGGTGCCCCTGTAGCAAGCTACTGTTATGAGGGCAGGAGGGAGGGGCCAAGAGTGCTGACAGTGGACCTGAGAAGTGCAGGTAAGTATAGCATATTTGTTTAATTGCCTTTAATATCACTTTAAGGAAAATTTAAAAAAAAAGGTGTGGTGGATCAGGGTGGGTCTCTACAGATCTTGACGTACACTTTCAAATTATATAAACACTTTAACAAAGTGATGTCACTGTTGTGTGACCTTATCTTCAGAGTAGGCATTGGCTCCAGTGGCCCTTTCTACAGAGCAGGTGTGGGCTCCAGTGGCCCTTTGTACAGAGTAGGTTTGGGATCCTGTGGTCAGCACTTGGAATGCCTACAGCGGAGGACAATGTCTGGAGCTTGCAAGCACGGAGATTTCAGGAGATTGCTAACATGAGAGGTTACATGTCATCAATGCATTTGACTTAGCCTGGACACAGGTGGTTTGCATCCAGGGTCGCTAGCTTTGGTTGCATAAACTCTGGATATTGCTAAAAGCCCATTGCATAGACTGGCATAGCATAGAATCTTAAAGCAGAACTTTACCCACCCCATACCTTTTTTGCACTTCCTTATTTCTGTCGTAGGCCGGAATGACATGTGCAGTGTCCGCAGCCACCTAGAATACCCCATCATAGGTCCCAGGAGGGGTATTCTATGGTGCATGCACTGCATCATGGGGCTGGCTGTCTATTCATAGTTATTGCAGTGGCCTCCCTTGATGATGTACCACCTGGGGACATCTGAAGAAGAAGGTGGCGGATCGAGTGTGCTGTGGTGAAGAAGAGCTGGATTGCCAGGCATGTGAGTACACACAAACCAGCTTTACAGATAAGAGGTCAGAGCGAAAATAGAGAGGGGTGAGCTACGTTCCTCTTTAACCAGGTTATGACCACCAAACGCATACAGCGGCTGATTTACTAAAACTGGAGAATGCAAAATCTGGTGCAGCTCTGCATAGAAACCAATCAGCTTCCAGGTTTTATCGTCAAAGCTTAACCACTTGCCCTCCAGAGGATTTACCCCCCCCCCCTTCCTGACCAGGCCATTCTTTTGCGATTCGGTGCTGCGTTGTTTTAACTCACAAATAGCGCGGTCATGCAATGCTGGAACCAAATTAAATTTACATCCTTTTTCTTTCAGTGGTATTTGATCACCTGTGTGTTTGTTATTTTTTGTACTGTAAACAAAAAAAGACTGACAATTTTGAAAAAAAAAAACAATATTTTTGACTTTTTGCTATAAAACATGTCCAGTAAAAAAAAATTTAAAATCACATTTTGTCGTAAATTTAGGTCAAAATGTATTCTGCTACATGTCTTTGCTAAAAAAATCCCAATACGTGTAAATTCATTGGTTTACGTGAAAGTTATAGCATCTACAAATGGCGGTATGTACTGGAATTTTTTTTTCTATACTAATAATGGCAGTGATCAGCGACTTATAGCAGGACTGAGGCGTAGGCATTCTGACACTGGGGGGGGAACTAACTAACGGCCACTGACATCCCCAGTGACACTAATGCAGTGATCAGTGCTAATAAAAAGCTATGCAGAGCTATACAATGCAGTGTGCTGCAACTGACAGGGAAGAGCTCTGTATTGTTTACATAGAGACCTCTCCCCTGTCAGTGCTCCTCGATGATCACTGGGTGCCGGCGGGGAATCTCTGGCCGGAACCCAATGATCAACAGCTGTAGCCGCCAATGGCGGCGCAGGTAGGACGCGCTAGCCCCCTACCCAGAAATGCAAAACCACGTATATATACACATGATTTTGCGCAGCCCTGCTGCCCTGTAGCAGTAGTTCTGCTATAGGGTGGTCGGGAAGCGATTAAATGAACAAGCTGAAGTTAGAAGCTGATTGGCTACAATGCACAGCTGCACCAGATTTTGCACTCTCCAGTTTAGGTAAATCAACCCCACCGTATATGCAGTGTCCAGGGAGTGGACTTTAAACTTCGGCACCGCATATATGTATCCTATGTTTATGCTGGAAGCAAACTTGATTGCAAGCTTCCAGCATTGAGACCAGGCTGTCAGGGACAGCCCTGGGTCTTTAACCCCTTGGAGCCGGCGCCTCCCGGCCCTTTAAGGTTTTCACTGCCAGGAGGTGGGGCAGGGTTTTAGGGCCATGATTCGCTGTCACGGCGGTCACATGATCGGGAAAGGTCCCGATCTAAAGAGGAGATCAAGATCTTTCGGTGAGTACCGGACATGTGTGCTTAATTGCACACAAATGTGCGGCCACTCAAAGAGGTTAACTAACAATCGGGACCTGGGGGAAACCGAATCCTGGTCACGTGATCCCTGTGATAGCCTCTGATTGGCTATCAGTGATCATTCATTCTGCAGCTGGTGCTTGTGTTGTCTCTCTTCTGTGAAGGAGGAGGCAGAGATGCAATGGGGGTTATTTACTAAAGCGTGAAGAGTGCAAAATCTGGTGCAGCTCTGCATAGAAACCAATCAGCTTCCAGGTTTTATTATCCAAGCTTAACTGAACAAGCTGAGGTTAGCAGCTGATTGGTTACTAGTGGTGGACCGAAACCGAAAATTCAGGAAGCATTTGGCCAAAAACCGAAATGGGCAGGTTTTTTTTTTTATTAATTTTTTTATATATAATTAAAATATATTCCACTTTTTAATTAATATCATGAATTTAAATAAGTATGAATTTATTTTCAACACCTTTCAGCCAATAGGCTGCTTTCACACTGAGCTGTTTTAGCAGCACTTTTGGGTTAAAAAAAAAAAAAGCACAAGAAAGCTCAAGAAAAATGCACACCTTTAAATTCAATGTTTGTCTTCACACTGGTCTGTTGTGCTCCCCTTGCTATGATACAAAATCCTGCTTGCCGCATTTTTGGTGCATATTTGTGAGTTAAAAAAAAAACTCACCTCCCCATTGAGGCCTGGTTCACACCAATGCGTTTTTTAGGGCTATTTGCAGAAACGCACTACAGTCCATTTAGCATGGTTTCCTATGGGACATGTTCACAGCTATGATTTTTTGAGCTGCTGCGTTTTTGTAAAGGGCCAGGGACTTTTTTTAAACACAAAATTTTGCGTTTTTGGTTCAATGGAGACATTGCAAAAACCGTATGTAGCGCACTTTTGAAGAGTTTTCCCACGTTTGCCGCATTTTTTATGCGTTTTGCATTTTTATGTGCAAAACTCATCAAAAACGCATAAAAAATTTGCATGCAAAAATGTGTGTGTAAAAACACAAAACACACTTCAAAACAGACAAAATGTGTGAACCAGGCCTGAAGTGCATTGAACACTCATAAAAAATGCATGTGTTGGATTTTTTTATGCGTTGTGCATTTTTAATTTGCCCAGCAACAAGTTGGTCAAAAAAACATTAAAAAACACATCAAAAAGTTTGTCAAAAACGCAAAATGCACTGCAAAATGGTCAAAATGAAAACTGCATTGGCATGAACCAGGCCTGAAATGCATTGAAAATGCATCAAAAGCGCAGCACATGTGCTTTTTGCATTTTAAATCTGCCCAGCAACAATTAAAAAAAAAATTTAAAAAAAGCAAAACGCCGCAAAAATGTGCGTGCAAGAAAGCAAAACACACTGCAAGATGGACAAAATGCAAACTGAATTGATGTGAACCAGGCTAGAAATGCATTGAAAATGCCACAAAAACGCATGCGTTGTGTTTTTGATGCATTTTATGTTTTTAATCTGCCCAGCAAAAAGTTGGCCAAAAATAAATACATTTTAAAACGCATCAAAAAATGCATCAAAAACACGCATGCAAAATGGACAAACCACAAACTGCAGTGGTGTGAACAGGCCTGAAATGCATTGAAACCCCATCAAACATGCAAACGTGGTGCGTTTTGATGTTTTTTTTAGTCACATGACCTATGAAAAAAGCACCCTAAACGTGGTAAAATCACAGTAAAATCGCACATATTTGGAGGCCATTATTGCCACCTTTTTTCCTAACGGCAACATGCCGATAACACTATTTTTGGCTGATACATTTTGACCGCCGATATTTCGGTGCATCCCTATTGGTTACCATGCACAGCTACACCAGATTCTGAGTGCACCAGTTTTAGTAAATCCCCCCCCCCCCCCATTGTATCTATTCCTCTACCCTGGAGGAGATGTGTATGTGCATGTGATCTGCACAAAAAAAAAGTGTTGAATTAAAAAAGAAAGTTCAGTGCTTGACTTAGTTTAGTGAGTGTAGGTGGCAGTGTTAGTGGCAGTGTGTCAGTGTAAGTGTCAGTTTCAGTTAGTGTCTTTTCACATTTATTGTCAGTGCAAGTGCTAGTGTCAGTGTGTTTAGATAGGACAAGAAAAAAAAAGCACTGTTTCCTGGCCCCATTATGTGGACAAAGAACAAATAATAAACACATATGTGGAATCACCAGAATTGTCAGCAGTAGGAGAATTTATGTTGCAGAATTTTTTTTGGTTGTCATGGTAATGGCATAAAAATATAAGGCTACATTTTTTTTAAAAGTGATTTTTTTTTTACTATATTGGGCCAGTTTTCCGTTCGTAATAGAAAAAAAAAATCAGGAGGAATCCATTACCATTTACTGACACACTGGATACACCTAAAGTGTTACTAAACCCAGGACCCTGCATTCACTATATCTGGTCTCCCACAGTACACAGAGCATGGAAGTGCAATTATTTTAGTAAATGTAAACTGCTAAATACCTTTTCTCATCAGTCTTGTGACTTCAGCAGAGCACTGGTTAAAGCTTGTAGGAGGAGTGGTCATATTCACCAAGTATTTTACTATATAGAATCCTGGATATTGATTCATTCTGTGTTTGGCCACTCACATGATGAA
Source organism: Staurois parvus (assembly GCF_062004578.1). NCBI lineage: Eukaryota > Metazoa > Chordata > Amphibia > Anura > Ranidae > Staurois > Staurois parvus. The sequence goes on from NW_028317821.1 coordinate 5,399,196, forward strand.
TACATCCCCTGTTGGTCGGTGGTATTTTCCTGCCATTTTTTGACATTGATACAAATGCATTTCTCCTATGTGGCTATAAAATCGTACATTGTGCTCAACGACGTGGATCCAGAAGAAGCCGTTATCTTGGGTGAAACGCGTTGGTCCTTATTGTCTTCGTTTCATTCAGTAACAAGCATATGTATTCATTCTTTGTAGACATAGCTGCTTTCATGTTTTTGGTCAGTCGATTATATCCAAAACATTTTTTAATCTGATACAAATAATAAATACGTTTTTTGATTACGTGCACCATTTAAATCCCCATTTTTCCATGATACCCTCCTCCCTCATTAGGGGAGCAGAGAAAGTCATGGACATCTATGGTCTCTACTTACTGTGTTTTGGGGATGGTGCCAAAAGAAAGTCCTCCACTCCTTTTCTCTTTTCAGTTTTTGTTGTATCCAGTTGTATGTACTCAACTTATAACATTTAAGTGAAAGATATAACACCAATGTGTGTGTAAAAATGACCACACAATGGTTGAAGGAGAAAAAAGTGAATGTCCTTGCATGGTCTAGTCAGAGCCCAGACTTAAAGTGTTATTAAACCCACAACAGTAAAATCACTCTGTATATGCAGTAAAGCATGCTTGTTATACTCACTGCAGAACCTAAGGGGTTAATTCTCTGCATTGTGTAAAAAGGCTGTTTGATCCTGACTACTCTGTTCCTCCCCTTTTTCAAGCAACCACCTCTTATCTCCTGATAAGACAGACTGAACTGTAGGCATTTGCACATTCTCAGTTTGGTGTGTATTGTGAGAGGTTTTTTTTTTTTCTTGGGAGAGTGCATGTGATCAGCACAGGGCCAATCGGCACTGTCCAGACAGAGGTCAGGGGTTTTGTATCCTCATAGAGCAGAAAGAAAACTCCTACAAGCTTTAGCTAGTGCTCTGCTGAACACTGATAGAAGTCACAAGACTGCTCTAACTACTGATGAGAAAAGGTATTTAGCAGTTTATATTTACTAAAGATAATTGCATTTCCATGTAGTGTGTACTTTGGGAGATCAGATATAGGGAATGCAGGGTCCTGGGTTTAGTAGCACTTTAAACCCCATTGAAACTCTGTGAAATTACTTGAAGACTGCAGTCCACAAAACGGGCACCATCAAATTTAACTGAACTTGAGCAGTACTGCAAAGACGAGCGGGCAAATATTGTAAAGTCGAGATGTGCAAAGTTAGTAGAGACATATCCTAACAGACTAAAGGCTGTAATTAAAGAAAAATGTGGTTCCACAAAATGCTGACTCAAGGGGGTTAACTTTTTCCAACTCAGTGATTCTGCGTTTGATGTTTTAATTTTTTTCTGACATGTTGGTGTTATATCTTTCACTTGGATGCTATAAGTTGCACTGAGTAAATACAGCTGGATAAAACAAAAACTGTGTCTGTCTTCATTTTAGGGTGTCTTCATTTCAGGGTGCAAAGCGACAAAATGTGATTTTAAAGCAGGGGTGATTCTTTTCTATACCCACTGTGTATGTATATACACTATATTGCCAAAAGTATTGGGACGCCTGCCTTTACACACACGAGAACTTTAATGGCATCCCAGTCTTTGTCCATAGTGTTCAATATTGAGTTGGCCCACCCTTTGCAGCTATAACAGCTTCAAGTCTTCTGGGAAGGCTGTCCACAAGGTTTAGGAATGTGTCTATGGGAATGTTTGACTATTCTTCCAGAAGCGCATTTGTGAGGTCAGACACTGATGTCGAATGAGAAGTCCTGGCTCGCAGTCTCCGTTCTAATTCATTGCAAAGGTGTTCTATCAGGTTGAGGTCAGGATTCTGTGCAGGCCAGTCATGTTCCTCCACCCCAAACTCACTCATCCATGTCTTCATGGACCTTGCTTTGTGCACTGGTGTGCAGTCATGTTGGAACAGGAGGAGACCATCCCCAAATTGTTCCCACAAAGTTGGGAGCATAAAATTGTCCAAAATGTCTTGGTATGCTGACACCTTAAGAGTTCCCTTTACTGGAACTAAGGGACCCTGGAATATTTAGTAGCAAGGAAATTTCATGGATGGACTTATTGCACAGGTGGCAACCTATCACGGTACCACACTTGAATTCACTGAGCTTCTGAGAGCGACCCATTCTTTCACAAATGTTTGTAGAAGCAATCTGCATTCCCAGGTGCTTGATTTTATACACCTGTGGCCATGGAGGTGATTGGAACACCTGAATCCAATGATTTGGAGGGGTGTCCTAATACTTTTAGAAATATAGTGTGTGTGTATATGTGTGTGTGTATATATATATATATATATATTTTTTTTTAAATTAGTATTATTTATTGAAACTAATATTTATTACAGGTTTTGTTATAAATTTATTTATAAAGTGTTGTCAATTTATGCAGTGTTTTACATATATATTGTATATTCAGATCAGTCCTTAAATAAATATATATATATATATATCACAACCACAGCACCACCTGCCTGGAGTTTGCATGTTCTCCCTGTGCCTGCGTGGGTTTCCTCCGGGTACTCCGGTTTCCTTCCACACTCCAAAGACATGCAGGTAGGTTAATTGGATCCTGTCTAAATTGTCCATAGTATGTGTATGGATGAGTGTGAGTTAGGGACCTTAGATTGAGGGTTAGGGACTGATGTGAATGTACAATATATATGTAAAGCGCTGCGGGAATTGATGGCGCTATATAAGTACCTGAAATAAATAAATATATATGTGTGTGTGTGTATGCATTTACTGGATTTGAGTACTGATCAGGGGCGGACTGACCATTTGGAAACTCGGGCACTGCCCGAGGGCCCGGGGTCAGTAGGGGGCCCCATGAGATGCCCCTGGTACCTTTTTCATAGGCATTTTTGAGTTTGGGCAAGAACACAGGGGCCCCATGATCCCCTATTGCCCGGGGGCCCCATGAGTTGTCAGTCCGCCCCTGGTGCTGATACGTGGATAGATGTATTTCTAATTATTATTCAGGATTTAGGTAGCCCCAACAGTTTGCATGGTGCTGTACAATATATAGGGAGACTGTATAGAAACAATACAATGCCAGATGATTAGGAGGGCCCTGTTCTGGAGAGCTTACAATCTAATAGACTGGAGCTAAATGTTGCTCTGTGTATATACATGTATATATGTGTGTGTACAGTATCTATATAGATGACTGTATTGAGCAGTGTGTGTGTGTGCAGCCCGGTGAGTGTCAGCCTACATTGGCCGGGATGTCCCCTCTGTAGTGTCTGCCTGGCTCCTCCATCCTCTCCTCCCGCTCTCTCTCTCCAGCCTCCAGCACCTCATCAGCACTTTTTTTTTCCATGTGAAGCGGAGAGGGAGCCGGAAAGTCCTTATAAGGATCAGGAAGGAACCCCGCCGGAAGAGCGCCTTACATGGTCATCACCTTACATGGACTGACCGGCCGGGGTTTCCGGAAGGTGGTGGGGGAGGCGGGGAGGAGGTGGTGCCCAGGTCACCAGCGTTGGGGGGTTCCTGTGCCGGGTGAGCGGGAGGCCTAGGCCGGTACCCCTGTATCCCATGCCGTCTCCCTATGCAGGGCTCTCCCTGGCCGGGGGTTGCCTGTGTCCGCCCGCCGTTCCATAGGAATAGACGGAGTTCCATCCTCAGTCTTCCCCCTTCCGAGTCCGACGTCACGGATCCTCCAGCAGCCTCCAAATAAGGGCTTCCTGCACTCCATATATGGCCATGTACGTCACGGGGTGGGCGGGCACAGGCGGCTACGAACCCTTTATATAGGAGCGGATCCCAGGGAGCCGCGAGAGATTCCAGCAGGCAGGACTGGGGGAGCCGTGCGGGGGCAGCGATTGCAGAACCGGCGACAACCCCAGCAGCAGCCACTTACCTACCCATCCATCCAAGCAGCCAGCCACTTACCTACCCAAGCACATTTGGTTTATTATCACAACACACAGTGCACCCGTCCTCCCCCAGTGTGCATGCACAAGCAGCCTCTTCTCCACTAGGGATCCCGGAGGACCTGATGGCAGCTGCCAAGGCAGAGATGCTCATCTCACCTCTGCAGATCTCTGACCCTTTCGGTTCTTTCCCACATTCCCCCACCATGGATAACTACCCCAAACTGGAAGAGATGATGCTGCTCAACTCGGGGGGATCCCAGTTCCTGGGCGCCTCCGTCCCCGAGGGCAGCGGATTTAACTCCCCGGGGGAGGGAGCTGACAACTTCGATCACCTGGCAGCAGGTAAGGATCGCAGCCCCATACATGTCATTGTATGCCATGGATCGTTCAGTGTCTGCATGTGCTGATCAGATGTTGTGCCTGTGATCGTGTATTGATGTGTCTAGGGATGCATCCATGTCAGTGCAACGTTGTATTCTGGGATGTGCACACCGATGGTGTCCTGAATACTAAACACTGTGGTGGCAGGGAATTCTGTTTGCGTCAGATCATGCAGAATCCTAGCTCTGGGGGGGCTTGTGGTGCTGTGTGACAGTAGCAGGGTAATGTTGATGATGAGGATGATGTTCTCCACACATAGGCATTGACAGCTTGTTGTTGTGATTGCTGCATCTTGTGTCCAGCATGTAACCGGTGCTCTGTTTGTTTCAGATGCCTTCTCAGAAATGTCACTGAACAGTGACAAGACGGTGATCGAGACCACCTATGCCAACCATACCAACAGACTGCCATCCCTGACCTACACCGGTCGATTCTCCTTGGAGCCTGCTCCCAACAGCAGCAACACTCTGTGGCCAGAACCTCTCTTCAGCCTGGTCAGTGGACTGGTGGGGATGGCCAATCCACCCACCACCTCAACTCCTTCATCTTCTCCTTCTTCATCTTCTTCATCCTCCCACAGCCCTCCATTGAGCTGCTCTGTACAGTCAAGTGACAGCAGCCCCATCTACTCTGCAGCACCTACCTTTCCTAACTCCAGCCCAGAGCTCTTCTCTGATCAATCAGCACAGTCGTTTCCCAACGTTTCAACTTCTTCAATTCAATATCCACCCCCTGCCTACCCTGTGACCAAGACCAGTTTCCAGGTGCCAATGATCCCAGACTACCTGTTTCCACAGCAACAGGGAGATGTCAGTCTGGTGACTCCTGATCAGAAACCCTTCCAGGCTATAGAAACCAGAGCCCACCAGCCTTCCCTCACACCCTTGTCCACCATTAAGGCCTTTGCTACACAGACTGTTTCCCAAGACCTCAAGACTATCAATAACAGTTATCAATCTCAGCTCATCAAGCCAAGCAGAATGAGGAAATACCCCAACCGCCCAAGTAAGACCCCACCGCACGAGAGACCTTATGCTTGCCCCGTTGAGTCTTGTGATAGGAGGTTCTCCAGGTCTGATGAACTGACAAGGCACATTCGAATCCACACTGGGCAGAAGCCCTTTCAGTGCCGCATCTGTATGAGGAATTTCAGCAGGAGTGACCACTTGACAACTCATATTCGCACACACACAGGGGAAAAGCCATTTGCTTGTGACATTTGTGGTAGAAAGTTTGCCAGAAGTGATGAGAGAAAAAGGCACACTAAAATTCACTTGAGGCAAAAGGACAAAAAGAACGATAAGGCAACTCCTGTCTCTGTTGCATCTCCCATCTCTTCCTACTCCCCATCAGCCTCAACATCTTACCCATCTCCAGTGCCAACATCCTATTCTTCTCCTGTATCTTCTTCCTACCCCTCACCAGTCCACAGCTCTTTCCCATCTCCTTCAGCGGCCGTTACATACCCCTCTGTTACCTCCACCTTCCAGGCCCAAGGTGTCACCAGCTTCTCATCTTCAGTGGTCACCAACTCCTTCAGTTCACCAGTGTCCTCTGCACTTTCCGATATGTCCATAACATATTCTCCAAGGACAATTGAGATCTGTTGAGTTTACCGTGACAAGTGCAAAACATGAATAGGCACAAACTGAAGACTTCCAAAGCATGGTCACTGAGTGGGAGGTTAATGATGACTGACTGTCTTGAACACAAAAAAAGAAAGGCCATTATAAACTAATAAGCTTCAAATGCCTAAGAAACTGCCATTTTAATTTCCCATTCTTTTCAAGAGACTTAATTTGCATGAATAATTGAAATAATTTCAACATGATCCTTTTAAAGATCAACTTTTATTTGCATAAAGGGATTTTTACTATATACATAATGTATATTGTACACGTGCAAGGTTTTTGTTTACTTTTTTATGCTTTTTTTGTTTTGTTTTGGTTTTTTTTGGTACTCTTGTTGTGAATTTTTTTCCCCCCTTTGCATATTCATGTGGTATTATTTGAAATTGATAGGGATGCTGTTTGTAAATGGTATCTATCTTGTGAAAATGCTACCATGACTTTTCAACTTATTTGAGGATCAGCACTTATGTATTCGAGCATGTGGAAGAGTAATGTTTTGTTCCTCCTTTTTTTACGTTACTTTGTTTTTGTTTTGTAAATATCATCAGATGGTACTCACATATGTCAAAAAAAGACGTTTTGTTATCTAGTAACTTGGTGCCTTTTTTGTGAAGCCTTGCTGATGTCTTGGCACGTGCATTTGCGTGTATTGATGCATTGCATCTAGCCTTAAGGTGTAAGGGAATTCTATAAAGAATGTATCAAAGACCTGTCAAAGGTACAGAGAGGGAACTGAAGCACAGCTTCATTTATGTAGAATGTAAGCAAAAACTCAAAAGTCTATTTTTGTAATTGAAATGTAAATTTATATATATATATAAATATATATATTCAAGAGATGGAATGTTGTAGTTACCTACTGAGTAGGCATGGATTTTTTTGTATGTTATAAACATGCAGTTCATTATTTTGTGTTTTTTATTTTTACTTATATTTGTGTTTGTTTTAAACAAAGTGACTGTTTGGCTTAAAACACATTGAATGCGCTTTACTGCCAATGGGATATTTGGTGTACAACATATCCTTGAGAAAAAAATAAAATACCTAAAATATTTTATTTCTTCTAGTCAATGAGTTTTCTTGTTGGGCTGAACTTGACTTGGGCTTGGGAGTGTGTTCATGAAGGTGAATCTTTGTTCACACAGGTAGTTGGGTTGTTGCAATGAAAAGAACATTCTCTAACCCTTCTTGCTGTCTGAACTGAACCCTTATATAAAAAAAATACCCTATACCTTCAATTAAGGTGTACACTGTCTTAAGTGAGGTGGGTGAGATGTACACTGACAGCAGACAACTTATTCAACTCTTCTCCTGTAGGAAGCAAGATTAGTTCATTTAGCTTTTATGAGTAAGGTGAAGTTGTGTTCACTTTAATCACCCAATCATGCACTATCCTTTCTTTTGTTTGCCTTGCATATGATTGGGAATGCTGAGTGACAATAGCTTCACCATATTTATTAAGCTAAGTGAATGCTTTATACTCCTTTAGTAATTCAAACACATCCTTTCTTTTGTTTGCTTTGCATATGATTGGGAATGCTGAATGACAACAGCTTCACCTTATTTACTAAGCTAAGTGAATGCTTTATATTCCTTTAGTAATTCAAACCCATTGTGTCCAATGGCTCCATACACAAGGTATTACTATATACTGGTTTTAATTCAAGCTGGACATAGACATTACAATCTGATTACACAATATCCTTTAGGGTCACCATACACACTACACTTTGATGTAATATGGGAACCTGCCTAATCTATTCAGTCATTCTGTATCCATTCAGGCAGGGTACTACATCCTTGTTGGTAGATCTAAACGATTGCACAGTCATATTGTATAGTGTATGTAAAATCTCAATCTCCTTTTTAGATCTACCAAAACTCAGTAGTGTAAGGGTCTGCCTAAATGGAAAAAAAGGATTGGTTAGTATAGGTAGGTGGACATATTACATAGGTTTGGTAAATCTTAAGTTGATTTTAGATAGATTGTATTGTCAGATTGTAACATGCATGGTGCTCCTAAATGTACCAAAACAATGTAGTGTGAGGGCCAGGGGCGGACTGACAACTCATGGGGCCCCTGGGCAATAGAGGATCATGAGGCCCCTGTGTCCTTGCCCAAACTCAAAAAAGCCTATGAAAAAGGTACCAGGGGCATCTCATGGGGCCCCCTACTGACCCTGGGCCCTTGGGCAGTGCCCGAGTTTCCAAATGGTCAGCCTGCCCCTGGTGAGAGCCTGCCTGGACAATTAATTACATTTGAATACATGCAGACAGGTCCTTGTACTACATAGTACAGTCAGATTATAACCTATACAGTCAGATTTAGACCTCTGCTTGGCCTTCTGCATGTTGGCTTTGCAACCATCACTTTACTTCTAGGATGGTGTTGTTAGACCTATGCCCCACCTGGAATAGCTAGTTATCTCTTTTCATCTGGATCATTGCCTGCATAGGTGGCCCTAATGACAGCTACGCTACTTCTAGCATAGTGCTCAAGATCATTAGACAATGCAAGTCCCATTACAACATAGAAATAACGGAAATTAGGACCTAATGCAGAGACTAGAAACATGCACCTCTCTTCCTCTTTGGCATGAGAGAATCTAATCGGTTGCTATGGGCAGCAAAGATGCTCAATCTTTGGGATACTTCTTGATATACAGTATTTCATTAATTTAGGCTATTATATTTATATGCCGAATATATAGTTGGTTATCCAGTGTAACATAGACATATAGGGGTTTATTTACTAAAGCTGGAGAGTGCAACATCAGGCTCACTTCTGCATAGAAACCAATCAGCTTCTAACCTCAGCTTGTTCAGTTAAGCTTTGACAATAAAACCTGGAAGCTAATTGGTTTCTATGCAGAAGAGAGCCTGATTTTGCACTCCCCAACCTTAGTGGTTCAAAAGGCAGAAGGTTTTTTTTTACTTTAATGCATTCTATGCATTCAGGTAAAAAAAATCTTCTGGGTGCTGCCCTCCCTTACACTTACCTGAGCCCCATCTTGATCCAGCAATGTGCATTTGAGCAGCGACTATCCCAGGTCTCTCTCTCCTCATTGGCTCTGCTGCTGTCAATCACAGCCAGTGAGCCAATGAGGATGAGAGCAGGGGCAGGGCCAAGTCATGCTCTGTGTGTGAATGGACAATGTCCATTCACAGAAGTGTGGCTTGGGAGTGAGCCTGCTCAAGTGCCCCCATAGCAAGAGGCTTTCTGTTGGGGCACTCAGCAGGGGGGAGGAGCCAGGACTGCCAGTGGGGGACCCAAAAAAAAAAGGATCAGGCTGCTCTGTGCAAAACCATTGCACAGAGCAGGAAAGTATGACTTTTTTTTTTGTTTATCCTTTTTGTATTTTTTTTTACTATCTTTTAGAATCACTTTAAAGTGGTGCTAAAGGCTCAAGGTTTTTTTACCGTCATGTATTCTATTCATGAAGGTGATAAACCCTCTGTGTGCAGTGGTACCACCCCATCCCCTTATCTGAGCCCCCTCTGATCCAGCGACGTTCTCAACAGCCTGTCCTGTCTGGGGACTCTTCCCCCTCATTGGCTGAGACAGCAGGGGAGCACATTGGCTCAATGCAGCCAGTGAGCCAATGAGGAGAGGGGGGCACAAGGCCAAGCTGCTGCTCTATGTGTCTTATGGACACATAGAGCAGAAGCTCAGAGATAAACATGCATCGGTGCCCCCAGGGGGCACTTTTCCTTGGGGCACTGCTTGAGGGGGAGGAGCCAGGAGAGCCAGCAGTGACCTGAAATGATGAGGATCGGGGCTGCTCGGTGCAAAACCACTGCGCAGAGCAGGTAAGTATAGGCATGTTTGTAAAAAACAGACAAACAAACAAACCACAAAGCTTAACTGTCACTTTAAGTCCTGTAAGATGATGGAGTCAACAAAATATACATGATAACATACAGAACGCTACTTTGGGCAACCCATAGATTATACATGTTTCTTTCCTTCAACCATGGGTTGGGTGCATCAAGCGATTCTCTTTCTCTCATCAGGCCAGTCAGTGTTGATGAGGAAACCACTCCCGCAGCGCTATTGTATTCTGATAGCGGGGGAAGGGGGGGTTCCCTGCTGTCAGAATACAATGATCACTGCTGGTGGCTTTAGCATTTATGAAAAAAAACCTGACAGGCTGGTTCTAGTTAAGTAGATTGATAAGTCGACTTCACTACAACCATTATGCCCATAGATGGATCCAAATTCGTCCTGTTCCTGTTGAACCATCCAAATTTCCATCCGTTTTTGGCCGGCCTTAGCCATAGAATTTCAGAATTTTCCAGCTTCTGTCAATTGTCGTTAAAGTCGATATCACTTATATTTTATCTGCTGTAGTTTCAATAGGAAAACATGGAAGGGAGGAAATTTTAATTCTTACCAAACCTGGAGATGCAATTGTCTCTTAGATGGATAATGGTATGGTTAACTTGAAGATGGAAGATAGCATATTTTATCAGTATTTGTTCAGGCAGTTGACAGAAAATGTCAGACTTCAAGCATTTCAAACCTTGGGTTTTTGGCTACCTGAGGTATCTTTAGACAAGAGCAGTACAACTAAATACAGGAATACATCCTCATATTATCTAGTTTTGTTAAATTTAAATGAGATTGTACAATCAGATTGTGATGTATATGGCCACTAGACATGTGCACGCTGGAAAGGTTTGTTTTGGATGCATTCGTTAATTGAAGAATTTGTTTCCTTATATCCATTATGTTGTACTGATTAGATTTTGGGATTCATTTCAAATCTTTGCCATTCATTTCGTATTTTCATTACTCTGGGTGGATTCAAAAACATTTGCAGTTTTTTTTCATACGATTGCTATAAATTTGATATATGAACCGACTGGACACTACTGAATGGCGTCAGGTGCATCCAAATTAAGGAATGGAACGAAATTTGGATCCTTTCATTATCTGAATCCAAATTATAGAACAAATTTAAAAATGTAATTTCTTTCCCCATGGGCTTGAACTACTATCGCATCATGTGATGTCATCTGAATGAAACAAATGCATGTGTTAATTTCGTTACAACTTTTTTTTTCTGATTCATTGCCATTCATTTCTTTGTCCATTCAAAGATTCGGAAACATCCAAATCTCCAAAAATAAAAATTTCATCTGAAAAACTAATCAGAGATAAACGAATCGCCACATACAACCCTTACATACACCCAGTGAAGTGACTGCCTCAGGTGATACACAGAGATTAAACAAATCCTCTACATAAGTTGTACCTGTCTATCTGCAGTTTACTCTCCTCTACTTCTATTCGAGGTGCTGAATTTTCAGGTTGCATTCACACTCAAGTGATTTGTAGCCTGAAGCTTGAAGTTCGAAGGTCAAAAAAAAAAATCAAATTTAAAAAATCAATTGTTTTCTATGGTGCCCATACACAATTGATCACGCCAACAGGCACCATAGAGAACAATTGAATTTTGAAGTTTCAGCATTTTTGGGGCTTCGAGCTTTAAGCTACAAAGTGCTCAAGTGTGAATGCAGCCTTGTCTGGGAGTTCAGAAAAAGGGGGCAGAGAGCTGAAGTTACACTCTGCAGAGCTCAGTGGGGAGAGCTCTGAGAGCTGATAGGAGGGAAGGGACACCCCCCCCCCCTCACACAGCACACACAGTACACAGGAGCAGAGCTGAAGCTGTCAATCTGCTGAAGGTCCATCCCTGCCACCATTTTATCTTGGTGTCAGGAAAACTTGTCAGAAGTGATTCAGGCTGATAGCAAAGGAATGAGGCAGCAGATAGAAATGACACTTAGTGCTCCTAATTGTGACAAGTGCACACATTATAGAGGGATATGATTTGTTTATATTTCATGTTTGAGGTTTACAACTGCTTAAAAATGTTTACAAGAACCCAATTATGAATGGTCTTCTTTAAAGATCACCACACACATTACAATCTGTTTGTACAGTTTCCTTTCGATCTACCAACAACTATGTAGTGTAGTGAAAGGGACTGTCTTGATTGGATAGAATTTTAATTGGATAGGGTAGGTAGGTCATCATATTACATAGTTGATCGTAGCGTTAGATTGTAATGTGTATGGTGACCCTTAGTCTGAATTTGCTATCTGTTATCTGGCTGACTTCAAATGCTGCACAGAAGCTGAGCGAACGAGGGTAAGATTTTCTAAAAAAAAACTAGGGGCTGTTAACGTAGCAAATTTTATGTTCACTTAGCTTAGTAAATAAGGTGAAGCTGTGTTCACTCAGAATACATATTCTTGTGCTATAAAAGTTTAAAAAACATTTTTTTTTTTAACAAAATTGAATGACTGATGGAAACACTGCTTCACCGTATTCACTAAAGTGAGGAATTTGCTTTGCAAAGTAAACAGTCTGTGCTCCTTTAGTAAATCCACCGTAGTCTGTAATGTCAGGCAGTTGAGTTGACAGCAACTGTCAAATGTCCTTTAAACTCTGACTGTCTCAGAAATGGACACTCCTTTATCTATATTGATACTCCTTTTATTTTAGTTTTTTTTGTTTGTTTTTTTAACAAAGTGACTGGCTTGAAGAAGTCTTTCTTTAATTTGTATTAATGTGTTCTGTTCCCCAAGGCCCAAGGTGCATGTAGTACTTTGGGGTCAGTGCACTAAGAGACATATATTCCATGAATTTTTGAGTTAAAATAACTCATGTTGCATTTATCTTAAAAGTAATCAATTCAGTAAGCCTGGGTTCAAACTTGTGCGGTGCGGCATATCGCATGTGATTCACATAGGAACCTCAACGCATTCCTGTGCATGTCACACGCAAATTCTGTGCGGTGCGATTTGAGCCATACATTTTGTATGGCTCAAATCGCACCGCATCCACACCAAAAAGGTGCAGGACCCTTTTTTTTTGTCTGCACTAGAAACGGATCGCATGGGTATTCACACCCATGCGATCCAATTCTGTACATCGCACCGCGTTTTGCGAACAGATATCAGGGTGTTGTTAACTGAACAAACACACTCGCATTGGTTCACATAAACGGGGTGCGAATTGCAGGGGCGGACTGACAACTCATGGGGCCCCCCGGGCAATAGGGGATCATGGGGCCCCTGTGTCCTTGCCCAAACTCAAAAAAGCCTATGAAAAAGGTACCAGGGGCATCTCATGGGGCCCCCTACTGACCCCGGGCCCTCGGGCAGTGCCCGAGTTTCCAAATGGTCAGTCCGCCTCTGGGTGCGACTATGATGCGGTGCAGAATTCGCACAGAAACCGCTGCAAATTCAACACCGCATCAGTGTGAACCCAGGCTTAAAGAAGTGTTATTTAACAGATGCGTTAAATATTTGTTTTGCAATATTTTTCACTTAAATTTATTTTTTTATGGGTTTTTTTGCAGTTTTTTTACATGCCAACACTGCACCAGATGAAGATAGTTCTGTAAGTTCTGTGTTCCCACCAACAATCACACAAGAATGCATTGTGTGCTCCTGTGCTTTTCATACATTTAAATAGGCTGAAATCGCACTGGACCACAGCAAAAGTAGTGCATGCACTTTACAAAATGCAGAGCAACTGGATCTTATGGTACTTCTCTACCATGTGATCCGATGCAAGTAAAAGCACTGTGTTTGAGACCTGCATATGCTTCGCCATTAGCATTACACTGACACCTGCTGCAGATTGCAAGTGCAGTGCGTTTTGAGCATGGTGTGGGAAGCATGCACGGAACAAGGGTTTCCCGCACTGCGTTCCGGTGTGAACGGGTCGTAAATGAAGGCACACAGAAATATTGTAGAACTGTGAAAACATTTTAGTCTGCCTTCATTCACAGAACAATCTCCCTCTGATGAAATGTTACAATTTATTTTCATTCTTGAGCTCAGGATAGAACATTTTTCACATTGATACCTTGTATACTTGTAACTTACTGGCCAGTGCAGAGTTTCCCTAATTGTTATACTGTGCAGTACTAAAATATTGAATGCCTACACCAGGTTATAAATAACAAAATGTGAGTTTTTAGTGAATTGGCTTTACACCCTGGTCACACCGATCCGACTTTGAAATTGTGTGACTTCCAGTTAAGTCGCACAATTTCATAGTCGGATGGTATTCCAACTTAAGATGTGTCTTGCAAGACATCTGTGGCTTGCAAGACTCATTTGTCTATGCAAGTTGCACCTAAAGTAGTGCATGCACTACTTTAGAAATCGGTGCAGCTCCGACCCAGTCGGAATCACACCGATATGACTGCTGTAATTGCGGACAATAAGGTGTGACTTGCAAGTTGCATGGGAAATCGCATGCCAAGTTGCATCCGATGTGACTGGGGTCTTAAAGTAACTGTAATTCTCAGACATGAAATATTAACAAGGCATATAGTGTGTACTAGAAAAATGATGAGGGGGTGGGAACAGCCTGTGATTGACAGTCTCAGCTCTGCTTCTGTGTGTTGCATGAAGGGGGTGTGCCCCTCCCCTCCAATCAGCTCTCAGAGCTCTCCTCACCGAATGTAACTTCAGCTCTGCACCCCCTGATTTTCAGAGCTGAGAGATCCTGTGTAAATTCTGCACTTTGAATGGATGTAGGGGAAAGATAGCTGTAGCTAAACAGGTTCAACTTATGCAGGATGATTTGTTTCATTTTTGTGTATCGCCTGAGGCCAGTCACTTCACTGGTTATATGTAAGGTTTTACTACCACTTTATCAATTTATCTCACATTAATCCTTTTGCTTTGATGAATTGACTCTATCCCCTCCCTCCTAGATTGTAGATTCCATCTCCGCCACCTCCCTCTGCCAATCCCTCCACTGGCTTCTGATTGCGCAACGGATCAAATTCAAAATCCTAACACTGACGTACAAAGCTGTCCACCATACTGCCCCGATCTACATCACTGACCTAATATCCAAGTACCGCCCAGCACGCACACTCCGCTCCTCACAAGACCTCCTTCTCTCTAGTTCCCTGGTCTCCTCCTCCCATGCCCGCCTCCAGGACTTCTCCGGGCTGTCACCCATCCTCTGGAACTCCCTGCCCCAACCCATCAGACTATCACCTACTCTCCTCTCCTTTAGGCGCAGCCTGAAAACCCACCTCTTCAGGGAAGCCTGCCCCACCCCCTGCTAACCTGCCGACCTCCTCCACTCTTCCTACCACTCCATCCCCCACAGCTATCTCCTCCTGTACCACTATCCCCTCCCTCCTAGATTGTAAGCTCCAAGGATCAGGGCCCTCGATCCCCTCATGTTTTGCATTGTATTGGTATTGTTCTGTCACATGTTCTGTCCCCCTTTGTAATGTACAGCGCTGAGCAAACCATTGGCGCTTTATAAATACTGTATAATAATAATAATAATTATGTGATATTTCCAAAAAAAATGGGTCACGTGAGCTTCATATCGAATGCGGAATCCTTTATTGAATTGACCCCTTTGTCCCATCTTTCTCTGTGTTGTCTAAAGGTGCATTCACACCTGCAACTGCACACTGCGATTAACTTCAGGAGGCAGCCCTATTGAAAGCAATAGGAGGCTGCTGGCTCCAGCAGGTAATCATTGCCCTTCACATGTGATCACTCATGCAATGATCACATGCGAGTGATCAGCTCTGGACACAGACTGCCAATTATTCGTGTGTGAACGGTAAATGTGAGCGGCTGCGATTAGCTACAAGAACAAGCAGCCTCTCATTGCTCTCAATGGCTGTCTCCCCTAGCTAATCAGAGAACCCCTGCTTAGGGTTCTTATATCTAATTAGGGTGCAGATGTGAGGTTGGAGAGGGCTCCCCTCCTCCCTCCACAGCAGTCTGACAATGCAGCTAGCAAGAAGGTGACTGCTTTAACAGATGACACTTTTCTCCATCTCTGAGCACTTGCCTACTTGTCTGGCACATTTCGGCTAAGAAGCCCCATCCCCATGCATTGCTCATAAAATGCCTGTCGCAGGCAAGTACTTGAAGATGGGAAAAGTGCCGTATGTCAAAGCTGCAGTCTCCTAGCTGCGCTGTCGAACAGTCATGAAGAGAGGAGGGGTGCCCTGTGTGACCTCACAGCTAGACTTATGCAGGCCATAGACGGGTCAAAAACCGGACGTTTTAAAAAAAAAAAAAAAAAAAAAAAAAGAAAAATCGGTTGTTCAATAGGCCGACATTACCACCAACGGTAAATAAAATCGGCCGATTTTTGTCCTGTCTACGGCCGGCATTTAATTACTTCTGTCCCTGCAGAGAGCTCCGCTATTATATTTGACATGAAAAAGTATTGCGGTTGCAACATTGTATCCATTTGTATCCATTTCGGATACAGATGTTTTTATTCAGATACAAATAGATACATTGTTGCAACCACAATACTTTTCCATGTAAAGTATAATAGCGGACTGGAATTCTTCTGTTTTTTCCTTTTTTTCTACTTCTTTTCTTCTTCTTCTTCTTTTTCTTCTTTTTCTTCTTCTTGCAGGCCACGGCTCATGTGCACATTTTTTATCTGTAAAAAGATTGGCCGATTTGCCCATCATTGCCAGGAAAATCGGCTGATCAACAAAATCGGACGATTTTTTTCCAACTTCGCTGATAAACAAAATGTGCCAAAACCCCGAAAAATGGCCGACCAATTAACTCATTAGCAGTGCTAAAATCGGCCGATTTTTTTTTTTGGACGAAAAATCAGACGATTTTCAACCCGTCTATGGCCTGCATTAGACAGCACATAAGAAAATAGGGAAAAGTACTACATGGGCTCTGTCCCTTGGGGGACAGAATATATTACTAAAAATTTAAGTTAGACCTCTTCTTTAAAAAATAGTTCTGCGTGATTTTGCAGTTCCGGGTAGGGGGTGCGCATGTGCTGCACGCGCGCACTACCCGCGCCACTATTCACGGCCTTGGCTGTCAATCACTGGGTCCCACCCGATGATTACTCACTGGCACCCGGTGATCATCGAGTATCTCTGACGGGGGAGAGACCTGTGTATAAGCAACACATATCTCTTCCCTATCAGCTCCTGCACACTCTGCATAGCAGAGCCGTGCAAAGCAGTGTGCTTACAATGAAGCAGACACACAGTCCCCCATAGTAAAGCAGCACACAGCACATAGTTAACCCTTTGATCACCCCAGATGTTAACCCCTTCCTGTCCAGTGCCATTAGCACAGTGTCAGTGTTTTTTATTAGAACTAATCACTGTATTGATGTCACTGAGCATGTCAGCGACACCAAGTCAGTTCCCCCCCAGTGTCAGAATGCCCACTGCAGTCCTGCTATAAGTCATTGACCACCGCCATTACTAGTAAAAAAAAAAAATTCCAGTATATATATATATATATATATATACATATATATATATACCACCTTTTGTAAACGCTATAAATTTCACATAAACCAATTAATTTACACGTATTGGGATTTTTTTTTTCTTAGCAAAGACATTTTGGCCTAAATGTATGACGAAATTTGATTTTTAACATTTTTTACTGGACATGTTTAATAGCAAAAAATCAATCATTGTTTCTTTCTCGAAGTTGTCGGGTTTTTTTGTTTATAGCGCAAAAAAATAAAACCGCACAGGTGATCAAATACCACCAATAGAAAGCTCTATGTGTGGGGGAAAAGGACGTAAATTTTATTTGGGTGCAGTGTTGCATGACCATGCAATTGTCAGTTAAAGTAACGCAGCACCATATGACAAAAATGGCCTGGTCAGGAGGGGGGTAAATCCTGTGGAGGGCGAGTGGTTAAAATAGCCCAAAGGAATCTGAGAGGACACCTTGGGACAGCACTGTGTAGGTTTATTGTATATATAAAAACTTTGAACATAAATGTCTAATTGTACTAGTAACTAGTAACTGAAGACTATATGTGATCAGGACCACTTAATTCTTTCTGTTTCCTTGGGAACAACAACAGAAAAGGAAGGTTCCTTGATAATATGCCCACCTCCTACAGTATAGTTCATAGAGTGAAAAAAAGGATTTTGTAGCAAAAGGACTTTTGAAGGCGTATCTCAGAAAAATTTTAACACAAAAATCATATAATAAAAAGTCACATTTTATTATACAAAAATTAAAAAGGAAACAAGCGTGACCATATCCATATGTTACAAGAAAAACTAGTTCACATATTCCATATACATAGTTCTTGTTATTACATGAACAGTCCACAATGAAGCTTGGCATGTTTCGAACACTCACTGTCTTCCACAGCATGGATCAGTAAAAATAGACCATCATCTCATGATAACATCCTGGTGATCCAACATCTCCATAGGGCCAGGGGAGAATTTTATGGACCACAAATCATCATATACAGTATGGCACAAGAGACGCCAAAGATGCCATCCAAACAAATGCTATATGTATATCCAGGATATAGTTCCAAAAGGGAGCAAATAGAAGGAGGGAACGCTCCTAGTAGTACTGAGATAGATGTACTTAAATGTCCAATCAGCAGCCTGGATAATAGTGTTAGCTAGTAAGTTCTGTCAGTTCATTGTCCATAACAGAGATTGAAAAAAGACTGACACAGAGTAGAGACTCTGCCCCAATGGTCAATGACATGCTTTTAAATAAATGGTCATATCAGGAATGGACCTACCATTTGTCCACACTGTGCAACTGCATAAGGGCCCTTTGGGACTTAGGGGTCTGTTTATACTAGATGCATGACAGATACAGTTGTGTTCAAAATAATAGCCGTGTGTTGAAAAAAGTGAATAAAGCTCAAAATCCTTCTAATAGCTTTTATTTCCATACACACAAATGCATTGGGAACACTACACATTCTATTCCAAATCAAAATATGAAGAAAAATATATTAAATTTGTGTTGTTCCTCTAAAAAATTTGAAGAAAAGTGAATATTAGACTGTTCAAAAAAATAGCAGTGTTTGTATTCTTCTTTACAAACTCAAACATTCACTATATAAACTGAAAAATGTTTGAAGATTTTGCTTTCCTTTGAATCACTTAATTAATATTTAGTTGTATAAGCACTGTTTCTGAGAACTGCTGTACATCTGTGTTGCATGGAGTCAACCAACCTCTGGCACCTGTGAACAGGTATTCCAGCCCAGGATGATTGGACTACATTTCACAGTTCTTCTCTATTTCTTGGTTTTGCCTCAGAAACTGCATTTTTGATGTCACCCCTCAAGTTTTTTATTGGATTAAGATCCAGGGATTGGGCTGGCCACTCCATAACATCAATCTTGTTGGTCTGGAACCAAGATGTTACATGTTTACTGGTGTGTTTGGGGTCGTTGTCTTGTTGGAACATCCATTTCAAGGGCATTTCCTCTTCAGCATAAGGCAACATGACCTCTTCAAGTATTCTGATGTATTCAAACTGATCCATGATCCCTGGTATGCGATAAATAGGCCCAACAACGTAGTATGAGAAACATCCCCATATCATGATGCTTGCACAACCATGCTTCACTGTCTTCACAGTGTACTGTGGCTTGGGGGTCATCTGACAAACTGTCTCCGGCCACTAGACCCAAAAAGAACAATCTTACTTTCATCAGTCCACAAAATGTTGCGCCATTCTCTTTAGGCCAGTCAATGTGCTCTTTGGCAAATTGTAACCTCTTCAGCACATCTTTTTTTCAACAGTGGGACTTTGCGGGGGCTTCTTGCAGATAGCTTGGCTTCACATAGGCGTCTTCTAATTGTAACAGTACTCACAGGTAACTTTACACCTTCTTTGATCTTCTTGGAGCTGATTGTTGGCTGAGTCCTTGCCATTTTGGCTATTCTTCTATCCATTCGAATGGCAGTTTTTTTCTTCCACGTCTTTCAGGTTTTGGTTGCCATTTTAAAGCATTTGCGATCATTGTAGCTGAGCAGCCTATCATTTTCTGCACTTCTTTATATATTTTCCCCTCTCCAATTAACTTTTTAATTAAGGTATGCTGTTCTTCTGAACAATGTCTGGAACGACCCATTTTCCTCAGAATTTCAGAGAGAAATGCACTGTAACCAGCATGTACAACATTTGCTGCCTTCCTTCCTTAAATAAGGGCAATAATTGCCACCTGTTTTTCAAAGAATGAATGACCTCACTAATAGAACTCCACACTGCTATTATTTTGAACATGCCCCTTTCAATTAGTGGTTCAATTACACAGAATCAGCAGCATGCATGTCATGACTGTTGGGTCTGTTGGATTTCTATTACTCTACTACACTTGCTAGTAAATTATTTGCCATGTAGAAATATCATTTCCACCAAAAACAGTGATTGATCAGGTTAGTGATAGTGATGTCTGACTGCTATTATTTTGAATACAACTGTAGGTGCTAGGATTCATTTTGCTACCACATAGACTTAAACAATGCTCATTACCATTGACTTTTCAATCGACACCCAGAGGATATGTGTTTTAGAATGGGGGGCCCTTTTGGTGACTCCATCCATCACTGAGTCATACATTAGCCATAAATGTTTGAAAGTACATCATTTATATTTAAAGTGTTAGATACATTGCCTTTTTGAAGTGGGTAGTACCATAGACTTATGCCCCGTACACATGATAAGAAAATCGTACGAAAAAGTTTGCGGAACCACTGATCTAACGATTTTCTCTTCGTTGATGAGCAGGATGTTTTAACCGATAACAATACTGTGAACAAAAAAATCCAGTTGAACATGACCCAGATGTTTATGTTCAAGGAATCTTCGTAAACACAAGCAAAAAATCCAATATTATTATGCATATTATATTTTATGTATCACTATCTATGTATATGGGAGGTACAGTGGCTTAGTGGTTAGCACATCTGCCATGCAGTAAATGGGTCATGGGTTCAATTCCCAACCATGGCGCCTCCTGCATAGAGTTTGCATGTTCTCCCTGTACTTGCGTGGGTTTCCTCCAGATACTCCAGTTTCCTCCCACACTCCAAAGACATGCTGGTAGGTTAATTGGCTCCTATCTAAATTGTCCTAGTTTCATTCCTAGCTATGCAGGATCTCCTGCATGATAGGGGTTGGGGAAAGACCTGGCAACCTACCCTGTAAAATAATTGCTAAGAGAATTCATGGAAAAAGTCGCTTATGAGTGACGGTCCATGCAATCACCAAGGGTCAGATCCGACTAAATGGATAGATTTATGTATATAGATAATGTAATAAACTATATTATACTCATTTCTGTTAATTGTTGTGTATATCGCTCATTCTGGCCAGAAGGGCGTGGCTACAAGGTCACACGCACACTGCATCACTTCCACTTGTATGAAGACATCAATGCTACGTATTGCACGACAAACGATTTTTTTAGATTGGTTAATGTGGGCCACGATTTCGACCAACGAACGAACGCCTCTTGGTCGTTAGATGACCGATCAGTCGATTTTCTAATCGTGTATTCCCACTTTATGACTGCATTCACACCTGAGCGATTTTCTGCTTGAAGCTGTTAGCTCTCAACAAGGCAAATCCCATTAATTTCAATGGCCCCTGTTCACATATTACCGTTCTGTTGTCTGAAGCAAAATGCCTGTCGCTCAAAAAGTACACGATCTTCTTTTTGGAAAATTACAAGCATTTTGGCCCCATAGACTTCAATAGAAATGCCTGGAAATGTGACTTGAGCAGTTTACGTGCGTTTTGTTGATCATTTTCTGCTCAAACAGCAGCTCTCCATCCCTAATTTCCTCCCCCGCTCCTCCCCATAGTGCTTTCTATTGTCTAAACAAAAACAACTAAAGCTGTAAAACACTTGTAATATGCTTCTAAAAATGCTCACAAACTCTCAAATAAAAACGCCAGTTAATCTCTACGCTCAGGTGAGAAGGCAGCCTAAGAGTTACCATACAGTACATGTTACAATCTGACCATACAATCTTTGTACAATCAACATTAGATTTCCCAAAACGATTTAATGTGAGGACCTACCTAACATATCCAATGAATTAGTATAAGTTGTTGGTAGATCTAAAGGAGATTGTACACTCAGAATGCAATGTATGGTGAGCCTATGTCATGTTAAGCCCCTCCAGGTTTTAGTGCTGTTTGTGGTGGTGGGACATTTCTGCAATGAGCACAGAGACAGGAGCTGAAACATATTTTATCAGAGAGAGGAAGATTTTTTTGTGCCTAGGCTTTCCTTTCCCAGTGACAACTGTTGCCCTCATTTCTTGTCCAGGTGTCTAAGGAATAAAAGGTGAGGGATAATCACACACATCAGTGTGAATCTTACAGAAGAAAAAAACATACTAGGTCTGAAGTTGGGATTAAATCATGGTGGAGGTAAATTATGGTAGACTTGTTCTCCTTTTAAATTGCTGCCAAATACAACTCAAGTAGTGTGCAATTCTACAAATGATTGAGCAGTGGCAGATGCTAGCACCGTGTACTGTATATATTTTGTTTATACTTTTGGGGTTACTTCTTAGAAAGTGATGCATCATGATCAGACGCATTGGGATGTACAGTGGATCCAGAAAGTATTCACAGCGCTTACCTTTTGCCACATTTTGTTACGTTACAGCCTTATTCCAAAATGGATTAAATTATTTTTTTCCTCAACATTCTAGAAATACCCCATAATGACAACGTGAAGGAAGTTCATTTTGAAATCCTTGCTTAAGGTTGTTGTCCTGTTTAAAGATGAACCGTCGCCCCAGTCTAAGGTCCAGAGCGCTCTGTAACAGGTTTTCACCAAGGATGTCTCTGTACATTGCTGCATTCGTCTTTCCTTCTGTCCTGACTAGTCTCCCAGTTCCTGCTGCTGAAACACATCCCCACAGCATGATGCTGCCACCACCATGCTTCACTGTAGGGATGGTATTGGCCAGGTGGTGAGCGGTGCCTGCTTTCCTCCAGACATGATGCTTGGCATTCAGGCCAAAGAGTTCAATCTTTGTGTCATCAGACAAGAGAGTTTTGTTTCTCATGCTCTACTACTGAACACATGGCTGCAAATGAATGCATCAAAAACATCGGCCCCCAGGGGGCAAGGAGGCAAAAAACAACATAACGAGGTCCCACATTAGTAAACATATGAGTCCCCAGGAAATGGGTCACACTTGTGGAACCCCATCCCAGGAAGCCCAGTTAAGCATTGGGGCCCAACCCCCTCCGGGAAGATGACCACAGGCCGCAACGGAACCCAACACCACAGCCCAGATGGTCCCCCACCCCAGCGCCCCAGCACGGCCATCATCCTAGCATCGAACAAGGCCCCATTATAGCCACCCCCCCCCCATAGCCCGAGAGAACCCTCGGCCCGCTCCACCAACATAGACCCAGCCGCTGCCGCCAAAACCTGTGGCGTTCGACAGTAGCAAAAAGTCACAGACCTCAAGTCCAGGGGGGACCCCCCACCCATAGATGGAACCCCAAGGGAGCCAGCCAGGCAGGGCCCAATCAAAAAACATTATCAGTACTGAGGATGCCTAAAACACCAGACTCATGGTCCCTTCAAAGGATGCAGCGGTGAAGCACAATGGAGGAAGTCCTGGATACCACATCATCCTGGGGAAGAACAGGGTGGACTGGACCGTAGGGGAGGTCCTCTTCCGGTTGGATGCCTTCTCCCAGAGGCGGCCCAGAGGAAGCGACCCCACCTGAGATCCAGACAAATGTGCCGGACTCTACGTGGCACCTCCTGGTGGGATAAGATGCAAGGATTCCAGAAGAGTGTGGGTTTCCCCCGACGTGACAACGGATTGGCAACGGCCCTGGTAGCCAAAGGTGAGGCGGAACAAAAAGCCCCATGCGTACTTGATTCTGCGATTTACCAAGTCTGCGGTGAAGGGCTTCAACTGGTGACGCTTCTGCAGAGTGACCTGGGAGAGGTCCGAGAACAGCTGATAATGATGCCGCTGGAAACTGAGGTCTGGGTTGTTCCTGGCCCGCCAAGAGAATGGTTTCCTTAGTGCGATAATAGGTTAATTTGATGATAATGTCTCTGGGACCCAATGCATGATGTATGCAGTCAAATTCGAGATGGACAATGGGAATGGCGGGGGTCAACTCCTGAAACAGAGCAGTAGCAGTTCAAGTGAGATCTGTAACAGATTCCGGAATACCCAGAAATCAGGATCCAGGAGCTCAGCATCCCGCGGGCCACTGCAGGGGGTTGCAGGGGTGCCTCTGGCTCAGCGCCCATCACAGCAGCAGGATCCGATGCACCCGCAGGTGGCAGCGTCCCCAAAATCGAGGTCGGGGATTCAGATGAGGCCTCCGGCAGGTGGGCCGCACATTCCATCTGATGGTGAGGGAGGCAGCAATCCAAGGGGGGGGTGGTTAAAGGGCAGCTGGCTGACCCCCCCTGAGAGCCGGAGAATCAGCCGATGTGTTCGGTGGATGAGGAGCGCGCCTACCGAGAGGCCCTTTTGGACGCTGCTCATGAGCAACCCCCAGAGCTCAATTTTGAACGTCATGGCAAAGGCTGTGAATACTTATATACATGTGGGACTTTTTGTTTTTTATTTTTAATAAATTGCAAAGATTTCAAAAAGAACTTCCTTCATGTTGTCATTATGGGGTTTTGTTTGTAGAATGTTAAGGAAAAAAATGTATTTAATCCGTTTGGAATAAGGCTGTAACATAACAAAATGTGGCAAAAGTTAAGCGCTGTAAATGCTTTCTAGATGCACTGTATATCCTAAAAGATGCCTCCAATCAGCATACAAAAAAACATCAGTAAACCCGGATATCAGGTTATGTCCAACTGCTGTTTCTTTTTCAGATTGTGATCTGTACTACTAGTTGCAATGAATGTTACAAATCTCTAAAAAAAAAGGCTGAAGGATCCTGTGTTGGATCAAAATGTATTGGGGATAAGGAGCAGAGGCTGTAGATTTGGCAACGTAAAATTTAAAAAAGAAGAAAAACCTGTGTTCACATTAAATACCCATTCATGTGCCATAAAAGCAGGATTTTTGGTGACGCATAATCGGTATATTGAAGGAATCAATGTATTTACTTAGTTCAGTGACTATTTACTTTCCTAAGTG
This sequence comes from Staurois parvus, assembly GCF_062004578.1. Lineage (NCBI taxonomy): Eukaryota > Metazoa > Chordata > Amphibia > Anura > Ranidae > Staurois > Staurois parvus. Next base: position 5,424,041 of record NW_028317821.1, read on the forward strand.
CATAGTCTTTACACCTTTGAAACTCTTACACCACTAAGTGTAATGTCCATGTGTATTACAGAAGTCACAATGTATTTCTGGAGTCATGCTTTATTTCCTTCTACCTGCCCCACTCCTCATGAAGAATCTTTTTCTTCCCATGAAAAGGTATCCATACACAGCTTTATATTTTATACAACTTCACAGTTTTATCTGGAGTTTTCCTTTTCAGGCAGATACGAGCAAACACCATGTTATGTTCAAGTGGAAAAAAAATAGATTTAAAATATAGCTGATGTAATTACCAGATTCTGTTTTTATATAATCCTTTTACCCAGCACCATTCAAACTGAGAGAAGTATAGTCAGCGCTGTATAATGCTGTCAGTCTAACGCTGGGAAGTTGCTGACAGGAGGAGAGAGTAGAGTGATGCTTCCTCAGTGCCTAGTTAGCAGATTGGCAGGGGATAATTGGCCAAGCTGTATTTCTTTACTATAGTAAAGAAAAGTGAGGTTGCTAAACTGTTGGACAAGCATGTCTGGATGTACTGTAGAGACAGTAACACAAAGTAGACAAGAGATCGCCTTCACAAGGCAGCTGAAGTATTGGTATACCTTTAGGCCTCATGTACACTGGACATTTTAAACATGCCTGTTAGGGACATATGCTATTTTTTCTGCCTCTAAATGCTTCTGCATGTTAGCCATTGTGTCCATGCACACCTAGGGGTTTATTTACTAAAGCTGTAGAGTGCAAAATCAGGCTCACTTCTGCATTAAAACCAATCGTCTTCCAGGTTTTATTGCCAAAGTTTAATTGAACAAGCTGAGATTAGAAGCTGATTGGTTTCTATCCCGAAGGTAGCCTGATTTTGTACTCTCCAGCTTTAGTAAATAAACCCCACAGGCTTTTAAAGGAGTTTATAGGCGGGGGGTTTGGAGGCAATGCGCCCAGGAGCAGCAGCAGTTTGTCAAAAAAAAAACCACCTGATGTGCCTATATATGTATAAATGTGTCTAAACACACAGTAATGCTAGGCACGAGTGTTAATTCATTTCAGTGGCCAGAATTAATTATTATTTTGGCCAATGCTAATAATTAACACCCAAGATTTTGACGCTCCTAAATGTGTTACATGTGTTTACATTTGTGTTTTCTGCCAAAGTGCTGCTACCAGACGTCTTGGAGAGATAGCAAAACATCCAGTGTACATGAGGCCTACGTACCGGTTCACATATATGCAGGTTGGATGCGGTTTGAACCACATCTGATCCGCATGACGTGAAATAACATTGCTTCCTATGGCGCCTGTTCACATATGTCCGGCACACTGGCAGTGCGGGTTCAGTGCGGATTGAGAAAGAGTCCTGTACAATTTTTGAGCAGTGCGGTCCAGTTCAGGTGCGGATTACAAGGCTATTGACTTCTGTGGGAACAGTTTCTAAACCGCACATGTCATCAGTTGTGATCAGGAATAAATCTTGACCTGAACCTTATCTAAACCTGTCCTGTACCTGATCTTGACATGAACAACTGAACAACTACTATATCAATTAGCTGTGAAACCTGAGCTTCATAGGGCTGCTTTCAGATGAGCCTGCTCTCTATTTATGAATTGCTATATATGTCCCAATGCTCGAAACTCAGAGCGCTTAGGGTTAGGGACCACACATACACACTTATCACCGTAATGCAACTAAAACTTTAACCTGAGTAGTTAAGACAGTTGTTTTTTTTTTTGTTTTTTGCTTGTTGATATGAAAGGCCTTTGTACTTTTATGATACACAACCCAACATACAGTTAGATAATATTCATAAATCATTAAAATGCAGATATTCAGTTTATTCTTGAGTTGTTTTCTTCTCGGATTCTAATAATAGAATTTGGGCTGGCATTCACAGCTTTAGTATAAAATGCAAGGACTGTGCGCTAGGTAGTACAAAAGCTATAAGCAGCAGGACTTTTGTTCTAAAGAAAAGGCAAGCATTTAATGTGGTGAACTGGGAGTTTAATTTTCATTTAAAATGCCACTTTAAAAAAAATCTATTCTAGTATGTATTCTTAACTCAGAAAATACCTTCTATTTCACCCAGCCTCCTTCCAATCTCTGGATTCCTTTTGCTTCTTCTCTTTCTCATTTCCAAGGGCTAAAAGCCCCAATAGACTAGGAACTACGGACTACGAGATTTGTAGAGAGCAGTGTACATGACCACAACTAACATGCACTGCTTGTCCCAAACAAACAAGGAACTCAGAGAACATATTACGAGGAAGCAAAGAAACAGTAGGAAAAAGAATTTTGAAGAATATACTGTAGCTATCATTTAAGTTGAAGACATCGAAAATATAAAAAAAACAGTCATCCTTTTTTTTAGGAGGCTCAGTCTATTGGATTACTTTGAAGGAAAAAGTTCAAATTGTTGTCATTGCATGTATAAGAAAAATGTTTGACAGAAATAGTTTTATCTTTTAAAGAGGCTGAGCTCTTTTCTATATCTTTCAAGGTCTTTCGATAATGCCTGTGTCCCCATTCTAGATATATTTCTCTACTTCCTGTGTGTTAACTTGGATAGAAAGTAAGCAGAACTTCTCCAGTGAGAACATAGTTAAGAATAAAACACATTTCATGGTGGAAACACTACCAGGATTTGACTTCTCCTACTGCTTTTGTAGGCAGTACTTCCCTCACAAGCTGGAACAGAAAGGGAAGAGAAATCTACACAACAGGCCCACACACACAGCATTAATAACCTGACAGAGGTTCTAACCCTTTCCAATGTATGCAAAACGTAAATCATTTTGGTTATGTCTTGGGTGTCTTCATACCCCAGTGTGGTTCAACTGACCCAACTGTAGACTATGAGTGCTGGTTACTTGCACTGCACCCCTTTAGTAACTTCAGACCAGGCAACGGCAAAGTTTCAAAAGCTTTACCATGGCATAACAGTAGAACAAAAACAAGTCTTTTCCTAAAGCAGGGGTCTCCAAACTTTCTAAACAAAGGGTTAGTTTATTGTACTTAAGACTTTTCGGGGGCCGGACTGTGGTCAGCGGCAGTGGAAATTTTCCTGGCATGAGTAGACATAAGCTTCACCACATTTGGTATTAGGGGGATGAATAGTGCCCCATTGTTGGTATTATTGGGAGGAATAGTGCCCCATTATTGGTGTCAATGGGAGAAATGGTGCCCCATTGTTGGTGTCAGTTGGCAGAATAGTGTCTCATATCAGTAAAAGGCCCAAGGGCCAAATAAAGGCAAGCAAAGGGCCGCATATGGTCCCTGGGCTGCAGTTTGGAGACCACTGCCACTAGTAAAGTAACTCTGGCTTGTGGCTGCCTCAGTGTACCTGCACAAGATGAGAGTCTATTCATGGCAGAGTTCATAGTGGTAGCTCTCCAGAACTGGTGTCTTCAGGGAGGACTGCAAGTTCCCGGATATCCCCCTACATGGTGGATGTGATGGCAGGTAGGCTTGCTCTTTGAGGTGGAACTACTCCCTCTACTCTTTTCTCTGTAAGCAGCTGAAAATTACATGCTGTAGCTTGTCTTGTTCCTTCCCATGCAGACTGTCTGTCTGGGCAGAGCCCTCACCATTTTATTATCTGCACAGGGAGAGTTGTAGAGCTCAGCAAAAAATGCGGGGAACCAGCTACTAGCTGTAGGGGCACTTGGCAGGAGGGAGGGGCCAGGAGCACCAGCGGGAGACCTAAGAAGAGGAGGATTGGGGCTGCTCTGTTTCAAAACCACTGCACAGAGCAGTAAAGGATGGCATGTTTGTTATTTTAAAAAAAAAATCTGCCTTTACAATCACTTTAACCGCTTTCTGACCGCCCTATAGCAGAAGTACTGCTACAGGGCGGCAGGGATGCGCAAAATCACGTGTATATACGTGATTTGCATTTCCGGGTAGGGGGCATGCGCTCCCTACCCGTGCTGCTATTGGTTCCTCACCATGTCAATCACCAGGTCCTGGCCACTGATTCTCGTCCGGGACTCAGTGATCAACAGCAGAGCTGACAGGGGAGTGGTCTGTATGTAAACAACACAGATCTCTCCCCTGTTGGCATGAATAGGCTGCTTTGTGCAGAGCAATACAAAGCAGCTTGTCTACATACAACACATACGCATACTACATATAACACATACACATAGTAGTACATAGCAGCTTGTCTACATAGTAAAACACACACAGCACACTATTAACCCTTTGATCACCCCAGATGTTAACCCCTTCCTGCCCAGTGTCATTAGTACAGTGTCAGTGCTTTATATTAACACTGATCATTCTATTAGTGTGACTGGGGATGTCAGTGGCAGTTAGTTCCCACCCAGTGTCAGAATGCCCGCCGCAGTCCCGCTATAAGTCGCTGATCGCCTCCATTACTAGCATATAAAAAAAAAAATTCCAGTATCTATACCGCCATTTGTAAACGCTATAACTTTCATGTAAACCAATTAATTTACACGTATTGGGATTTTTTTTTTAGCAAAGACATGTAGCAGAGTACATTTTGGCTGAAATTTATGGTGAAATTTGATTTTTTTTTATTTTTTTACTGGATATGTTTAATAGCAAAAAGTTTTTCCAAAATTGTTGGCCTATTTTTGTTTATAGCGTAAATAATAAAAAATGAAATGAAGCTCTACTTGTGGAAAAAAAGGACATTTCATTTATGTACAGCGTTGCATGACTGCGCAGTTGTCAGTAAAAGTAACGCAGCGCCGTATGGCAAAAAATGGCCTGGTCAGAAAGGGGGGTAAATCCTCTTGAGGCCAAGTGGATAAGGATAGTGGTAGAGCATTAAATGGGATTTTCTGTTTCCCATTATAATTATGTGGAGAGGAGTAACCCATTGAGTGGGTAAGTCTTCTTTCCAGTCAAGTGTCAGAAGAAATTAGTCCCCACATAAATCTAAGCCAAGCTCATGAGAGTAAAATAGTTTAAGTTTTAGAAAGAGTTACAAAGTGTTAGGGCCAGGTTCTTATTGCTATCTTTGCCCCCATTTGGGAGATTACTTTTCTTTTCTTGTCTCAAAGACACATCAGGAAGTGACAGGAAATCTCCAAATAATGAGGGAATAATCCTTTGACAGTTGTTACCACAATAGGTTTTCCAATTGGCAGATGTTCTTTCCTCTCCTGTTCTGCTGACAGATAACACCAGGACCAGGAGCGGACTGACCATTCGGGTACTCGGGCACTGTCCGAGGGCCTTGAGACAGTAGGGGGCCCCATGAGATGTCCCTGGTACCTTTCATAGGCTTTTTTGGGTGTGGTTTGAGTGTGGGCAAGGACACAGGGGCCCCATGATCCCCTATTGCCCCGAGGCCCTATGGGTTGTCAGTCCGCCCATGACCAGGACAGAACACGGGCAGCAAGAAAGACCCTTCTATCCAGAACTAGATATAATGAAGTACTCTGACACAACCAGCAATCGATTGTTATTTTTTATTCTCCTAGATTGTAAGCTCGAAAGAGCAGGGCCCTCGAACCCCTCGTGTAGTGTATTGTTACTGTCTTGTCTCATGTTCTGTCCCCCTTGCTACTGTACAGCGCTGAGCATACCCTTTGGCGCTATATAAATACTGTATAATAATAATAATAATGATAATTTTTCTAGTTTCACACAAGCCGGCGGTTTTATGCCTATTATCCTGTCAGACAAGGGATGCCTCTTCCATAGAACTTTGCATGTCTGACAGGATTACAGCAGTGCTCATTGACTCCTCTGAGGTCATTCAACATAGGCTGAATGGTGAAGATATAAACATTGGCATACTAAACTTTCATGGTACTCTACCTTTATCTGTTATAGCAAGTCATACTAGATGCACCTAGTGTCTATGTAAATGAGAAAACACTACATTCATTAAAACATGTGTCGTATAAATGTTTACTTGGAACATTTTTTTTAATACTGATAGTCAGAGTCTTGTCGCCATGGAGGCCAATTGCGGTGGCTATCTCAGGCATGGGGGGGGGGGGGGGCAGTACTGGACACTTGACTGGCCGCTGTGGCTGCCTGTGTGAAAAACATGTCAGCCAGGCAGGTACTCTCGAAGGCAAGGAGGTAGTACCTGACACTCCATCCTCATGGAAAGCACAACAACACCAAGCCAGGTAAAACCACAGGCTCAGTATTACTGAGCTCCCTGCCTGGCTGCTACATTTTTCACACAGGCAGGCTCAGTAGGCGAGTCTGTTAACATTGCAGGCCTAGCGTCATCAAGCGCAGTGCTGCTGACCTCTGCACTTGCCTGTGTGGAAGTTGCAGGGCAGGCGGGAAAGTCTGCTCGGTGATCCTGCACTTTTAACAGGCGCAGCATCACTGAGCTGACTGTTTGTGTGTACACACAACGGCAGCACTACCACCTGAGGTAGCCATCTTTGCCGCAGGAGGAAGTCCCTGGTGCAGCACTGTTCTGTTCATAGTATATGTATGCATCAACCACTTGCCTACTGGGCACTTATACCCCCTTCTTGCCCAGGCCAATTTTCAGCTTCCGGTGCTGTCGCACTTTGAATGAATGGCAATTGCAACACTGTGCCCATATGAATGTTGTATCATTTTTTTTCACACAAATAGAGCTTTTTTTGGTGGTATTTAATCGCCGCTGGATATTTTATTTTTTGCGCTATAAACAAAAAAAGAGCAAAAAATGTGAAGAAAAGTTTTTCTTTGTTTCTATTATAAAATTTTGCAAACAGGTAATTTTTCTCCTTCACTGATGGGCACTGATAGGCAGCACTGATGGGCACTGATGAGGTGGCATGGATAGGCAGCACTGATAGGCTGTACTGATGAGGTGGAACTAATGGGCATTGATGAGGAGGCACTGATGATACTGCAATGATTGGTAGCAATGATGGTCACTGATAGGCTGCACTGATAGGCGGCACTGATGGGCGGCACTGACTGACGGCACTGACTGGCAGCACTGACTGGTGGCACTGACTGGTGGCACTGTTGGGTGACACTGCTGGGAACTGATGGGCGCAACTGCTGGGCAGCATTGATGGGTGGCACTGCTGGGGGCACTGATGGGTGGCACTGCTGGGCACTGATGGGTGGCACTGCTGGGCACTGGCGGTAGACACTTCTGGGCACTGATGGGAGGCACTGCTGGGCACTGATAGGTGGCACTGCTGGGCACTGGCGGTAGACACTTCTGGGCGCTGATGGGAGGCACTGCTGGGCACTGATGGGTGGCACTGCTGGGCACTGGCGGTAGACACTTCTGGGCACTGGTGGGAGGCACTTCTGGGCACTGGTGGGTGGCACTGCTCAGCAGCACTGCAGGGTATTGATCATCAGGGCACTGATGATCAGTGCCGATCTGCTCTGTGATAGTTGCCGGTTATTGGCAGTACTTTCATCACGTTGTGACAGTGTGAGGAAAGTGCTGCCGATAACTGGCCTGTATTTACTGCGTGATCTGCTGTGTCATTGGACACAGCTGGTCACGTGGCAAAAAGCCACTGTGATTGGCCGTTTACTTCATCACATTATCAGCTGTGTCCATAGGACACAGTGATTATGGAGATCGCCGGATGTGCAGAAAGGCACGTTCTGGGAGGACGTCATTTGATGACCTCCCAGAACTGGATAACCGCGCTGTAGCTGTCATTCGGCTATAGCGTGGTTACCAAGTGGTTAAAGTGATGATGTCTGACAATTATAAATTGGTAGGGCTCATTCACACTACAGGGCTTGCACCAACGTGTATAAAACATATGTGCATTGACATGCTCTCAGATACAGTGCTTACAGTGCTTTATTGCAATATTTTTAACATGTTGCATTGATGGGTGTTTCTTTTTTATGGCTTAAGCACGTAAGGTCACATTTTCGTCTATCACATGTTGTGATGCATTGTGGCATGTAATTCACTGCACTGCAAATGCAACATGTGCTAATATTTTGTATGAATGTGAGTTAGGGACCTTAGATTGTACGCTCCTTAAGAGGTTAGGGACTGATGTGAATGTACAATATATAGTATATATACATGTAAAGCGCTGTGTAAATTGACAGCGTTATATAAGTACCTGTAATAAATAAATAATAAATACATTTTTTACAGCATGCACATTGTGAACAGGTATCATTGGCATCATTAAAACAAGGTTATTTGCCTAGTCCCTGTGGTGGGACTGTGCACAGCAATACAGTGCAATCCATATAGTGTGGATGAGCCCCTACTATTGTCATATGCCCTGAATCTATCCAGCACATCACCAGTCCTGCAGATGGTGGGGTACATGCTTCATGAAACTGGAACTATAGGCAGAATATAAAATTATATATATGACACTTTAAAGTGTTACTAAACCCACAATAGTAAAATCAGTCTCTATGTGCAGTAAAACATGCTTGTCATACTCACTGTGAAACCTAAGGGGTTAATCCTCCGCATTGTGTAAAAAGGCTGTTTGATCCTGTCTCCTCTGATCCTCCCCTTCTTCTACTGTCCCCAATATATCTCCTGATAGAACAGAGCCTTGGGGGCAAGCTCAGATTAGTGTGTATTGCTGGAGAGTTTTTTTTTTTCTTGGTAGAGTGCATGCGATCGGTACAGGACCAATCAGTGCTGTTATCAGCACTGTCCAGAAAGAGGGTCTAGGGTCTTGCAGCCTCATAGGGGAGAATGAAAGCTCCTCCTACAAGCTTTAACCAGTGCTCTGCTGGACACTGATAGAAATGACAAGACTGCTATATACAGCTGATGAGAAAAGGTATTTAGCAGTTTATATTTACTAAAATAATTGCATTTCCATATTCTGTGTACTGTGAGAGACCAGATATAGTGAATGCAGGGTCCTGGGTTTAGTAACACTTTAACGTGGCATTATTTGTTGTTCCCTCCTGTAACATAGTTGTGTTATCTGTTGATCCTGCCAGACCACGTTGTCCAGCAAAAGAGGAAGATAGAGGGTGAGACAGGGACGGACTGACAACTCATGGGGCCCCCGGGCAATAGAGGATTATGGGGCCCCTGTGTCCTTGCCCAAACTCAAAAAAGCCTATGAAAATGTACCGGGGCATCTCATGGGGCCCCCTACTGACCCCGGGCCCTCGGGAAGTGCCCGAGTTTCCAAATGGTCAGTCCGCCCCTGGGTTGAGATAAACCATGTATCATTGACAGGGGTGCTTACAATAGAAAATGTTTAGTCATATAGCTAAAAAAAATTATCCCAACAGGAAAAAAAACTGTTGTAAACATTTAAAAAGTTTTGGCTGGAATTAGGCTTTAATTTTCAATCAGCTCTGTAACGTCTAACTCTACTAGTCTACCTAATACTGTACTACCCTCTCCAAAGGTTGACAATGCTGCTGTCCAGTGGTGTCCACATTGCTGCTTCAGTGGAGGAATAAATGTAGCCACCCTAACACAGGAAATGTGTTACTGGCAGTATCAAAAGGTGAAAATAAAAGAAAAAAAGGCTAAAAAGCCTAAAAAAAGAAAACTAATGCAGTCACCATCTATAAGAAGTCACATGATTTCAACAATCAAGTTTTCTTAAAAAAGTGATAATGCTCTTCTTCTAGCAGCTCTCATAGTACCCTCTCTTCTCCGCAACATTCCTAAGACAGACATTCCTATGAGGAGGAGGTCTGCCCCTCCAGCCTGGTGGCAGCAGTTCCTCCTGCACTGGGCACTACTGAGGACTGGGTAAGTAGCTGGTACCAGTGAGCCCCTCTTTTTGCCACTTTGTAATGGGAATGGAGGGCAAATTTGAGGGTGAAGAAGCTCTGCATCTTGGGGGGAGATGGGGGGAAAGCTTAGTACCTGGAGGCAGGTTGAGGGAAGAGCTCTGTACTGGGGGTTTGCGGGGAGAGCTTTGTCCTGGGACAGCATTTTGGGAGGGGATAATAATTGGTTGTACACTGGCCTGTGTGTTACCCATTTCTGAGCCCAACGCTCTGTGCAAAACACATCCTTATGCCATGCACCGTGTGTGATACACACCCCTATGCCCCATCCCTTGTGCACTACAGTCCCCTATGCCCTGCACTCTGTGCGATACACACTCCTGAGCCCTGGACGATATGCACCCCTGACTCCTGCAGGATAGGCACTCTTGAGCCTTGCACAATGCATACTTCTGAGCTCTGCACCCTGAGCGATACGCACCCCTATGCCCTGCACCTTGTGTGATAGACACCCCTATTCCCTGTGTCCTGTGTCAAACACATACCTATGTCCCATGCTCTGTGTGATACACACCCCAATGCCCTGCACCTTGTGTGTTAGACACCCCTATTCCCCTTATGCCTTGCAGTCACCAAAGATCCATGCCTTGCACCCTGTGTGATAGGCATTCCTGAGCCTTGCACAATACATACTCCTGAACTCTGAGCCTGGCGCTCTGTGCAATACACACCTCTATGCTTTGGACCCTGTGCAATACACACCCCTATGACCTGCGCCTTCTTCAATATACACCCTTATGCATAAAATATATAAAATGCAGCACTAAAATAACATGAGGTGACTGACGTGAGCGCTTGGTTGCGCTAAAAGTGATATGAAGATATACACTGTATATCTTCATATCACTTTTAGCGCAACCAAGCGCTCACGTCAGTCACCTCATGTTATTTTAGCGCTGCATTTTATATATTTTATTCATTTTGAGGGTGAGAGGTTTTATCTTAATGCTAGCAGCTATTGACAACCAAGCGCTCATTATTATTTCTTTATTATACACCCTTATCTATTGTGCAGTACTCACCCTTATGCATTGTGCAATACACACCTGTATGCCTTGAACCCTGTGATCTCTGCATGTCATGCACCCCTGGGCCCTGCATGATAAGCACTCCTGAGCCTTGCACAACACATACTCCTGAGCCCTGCACCTTGTGTGATACACACCCCTATGCCTTTCATGCTGTGTGATACGCACTCCTGATCCCTGCATGACATGCACCCCTGGGCCCTGCATGATATGCACTCCAGAGCCTTGCACAACACATACTCCTGAGCCCTGCACCTTGTGTGATACACACCCCTATGCCTTTCACACTGTGTGATACGCACTCCTGATCCCTGCATGACATGCACCCCTGGGCCCTGCATGATATGCACTCCAGAGCCTTGCACAACACATACTCCTGAGCCCTGCACCTTGTGTGATACACACCCCTATGCCTTTCACACTGTGTGATACGCACTCCTGATCCCTGCATGACATGCACCCCTGGGCCCTGCATGATATGCACTCCAGAGCCTTGCACAATACATACTCCTGAGCTCTGCACAATACACACCTATATGCCCTACACCCTGTGCAATACACACCCCTGTGCTATACACACTCCTCATCCCTGCACAGCATGAACCCCTGGGCCCTGCATCCTGAGCCATGCACAACACATACTCTTGAGCCCTGCGCTCTGTGTGATAGACATCCCTATTCCCTGCACCCTCTGTGATACACACCCCTATGTCTCATGCCCTGTGTGATACACACCCCTGTGCCCTGCGTGATACGCACTCCTGAGCCTTGCACAATATGCACCCCTAAGCCGAGCCTGATATGCACTCCTAAGCTTTGCACAATACATACTCCTGAGCCCTGCAGACCGTGTGATGTGCAGTTCGGAGCCCTGTCCACACTGTCTGCTTTGCTTCTCTACCCCAATGGTGGTTGATAATGGAGGTGTGAGTACCTACACCTATTCTCTGAAAAATAAAGCCCTGGCTAAATCCAAGAACAAAAATGTAATATATTGTGGCTTACCAGTCCTTAGCTGTCTCCTATCTTGGATCCTGCCAGCTTCTATATTTCTCCCAGTACAGGTGTCTTTTAAAGAAAACCTATTACAAATAAACATGCCATAATAGCAAAACCAATAGGAATAACAAATATTTATTTGCTTTTATACCACTCTGACCACTGTACAGCTTTAACTGTATACAGTCGCTTTATCCGAAATAATTTGTGACAATCTGTATCTGCATGGATGAGTCACAATGCAGCCAGACTGTACAGGGCTTCTGTGCTGCTGGACTGTATAGTACAGGTATGATTTGCTATGGTTGTTATTCTTGAACAGCATAAGCAATTCATTGATTGATTTCAACTGATGTTCTATGACATTCTTGTTTAAACACTTGCCCTCCACAGGATTTACCCCCCTTCCTGACCAGGCCATTTTTTGCGATACGGCACTGCTTTATTTTAACTGACAATTGCGTGGTCATGCAATGCTGCACCCATATAAAATTTATGTCCTTTTTTTTCCAACAAATGGAGCTTTCTTTTGGTGGTATTTGATCGCGTTTTTTATTTTTTGCGCTATAAACAAAAAATGACCAACAATTTTGAAAAAAAAAAAACAATATTTTTGACTTTTTGCTATAATACATATCCAGTAAAAAAATTTTAAAAATCAAATTTCATCATAAATTTAGGCCAAAATATATTCTGCTACATGTCTTTGCTACCTAAAAACCCAATACGTGTAAATTAATTGATTTATGTGAAAGTTATAGCATCTACAAATTGCGGTATATATACTGAAATTTGTTTTTTTTTTATACTAGTAATGGTGGCAATCAGGACTGCGGTGGGCATTATGACACTGGGGGGAACTGACTAACTGCCACTGACTTCCCAATGACACTAATACAGTGATCAGTGCTAATGAAAAGCACTGACCAGGGGCGGACTGACCATTTGGGTACTCGGGCACTGCTGGAGGGCCCGGGGTCAGTAGGGGGTCCCATGAGATGTCCCTGGTACCTTTCATAGGCTTTTTTGGGTGTGGTTTGAGTGTGTGCGAGGACACAGGGGCCTCATGATCCCCTATTGCCCGTGGGCCCCGTGAGTTGTCAGTCCGCCCCTGGCACTGACACTGTAATAATGACACTGGGCAGGAAGGAGTTAACATATGGGGCGATCAAAGGGTTCACTGTGTGCTGTGTGTGTTTTACTAGGGAAACATGCAGCTCTGTATTTCTCTGCTGTGCAGAGAAACACAGCAGTATGTTACTGCTGGCAGGAGAGAGATCAAAGGGTTAACTGTGTGCTGTGTGTGTTTTACTAGGGAAACATGCAGCTCTGTATTTCTCTGCTGTGCAGAGAAACACAGCAGTATGTTACTGCTGGCAGGAGAGAGACCTGTGCTGTTTACACAGAGGTCTCTCCCCTGTCAGTGATACTCAGCGATCAATGGGTGTCGGTGGGGAATCTCCAGCTGGGATCCGGTGATCAACATCTGTAGCCGCCAATGGTGGTGAGGGTGGGCGCACGTGCGCCCACTACCCAGAGATGCAAAATCACATACATATACGTGATTTTGCGCAGCCCTGCCACCCTGTAGCATTATTTCTGCTATAGGGTGGTCGGGAAGCGGTTAAAGCTCTATTTCATCACAATATTTGGCAACAAAAAAAGCCAATCAGTGACATCAGGTTTTCTACATGTACTGTGGACACAGCTCGTCCTTTCACCCAAGGTCAGAAAACTAGTGAGCAACATGACTTTTCTGCCAAATGTTACATGACAAAAGAACAACAAATACATTTTAACTGCTTTACTCCAAGTGGGACTTGTCTGCAGAATTACGTTTTCTATTTTTCTAGTGCAGTGATGGTGTTGAAATGAATTTCTTTGCGTCATCCTATATAACAGATCACTGCTAATTGTAGAACAAATACATTTTTCTTTGGTAATAAAGATAAACTGTAATTATTTGCTATTGATCACAGGGGTTAGGTTAGTCAAACGAGAGTAATATTAATAAGACAATCAGCATGCCTGTTATCTGTGACCATATACGCAGACTCTTCTGTAGCTATTCAGACGTGCTCTGTTTCTTTTTGCACATGCCAGTGACTCATCTGAAGAAGAGAAGAGAGTTATGTTAAGTGACGGGTTTTAAAAATGATGTATTTTTAAGCATTGTTTTTCGACATCTGTTATTTTCATTAGCAGTGAGACTTTTAACGCTTGTTATTCTTATAAAAAGAGTACTGGAGTTTAACCCAAAGCTAGAACAGAATTTGAAATGAGATACCTGTCTATAAAAATATACTTTGTAATGCTTATCTTTATGTATAGCTCCTGCTTGTATGTAAGCTATTGGTACTACAATCCTTGAGTGAAGATGTTGCCTATGTACTTCATACTACTGTGCAGGAGTCCCATGTGGAATCAGCCTCATCAGTATATTCATGGGATATTAAAGCTGTTCTTTGCCCTGTTTGAAAAAAAATAAAGGTCAGCAGCTACAAATACTGTATACTCACCTGTCCAGGGGTCCAGCACCATCCTCACCTGAACTGGTTCTTTGCTGGTCTTCTAATCCACAGCATGTTTACTGTGGGCAGCTGGCCGTGATTCCTTGCAACTTTACAGGCAACTGCCCACTGTGCATGCACGAGCCACACTGTGCTGTGTGAATGGTCTTGCAGCCTTCTGGGTCCTGTGACATATCACAGTAGGTTGCAGGTAGGGGGAGGAGGAGAACTTCTGGTGGATCATTGCGGCGATCCAACCGGAAGTGGGAGCAGGTATCTGTCAAAACCAGGGAACCGCCCCCCGTCCAAAAAGTGCCAAAAATAGAAGTGGGGGGCATAAAGGAGAATTCCCCCTTTCAGGTGAAGTTACACTTTAAGTGAGAACTCATGGGGCCATGGGGGGGGGGGGCCTAATGGGGGGGGGGGACCTAGGTGTTAGAAGTAGGGGAGGATTCAAGTGACAAGTATATATTTTTAATTCAAAGTACCTTCTATTGCTCTCAGCCTTCTCCAAATCTCCGCATTTTTGCTTCGGTGATCTGACTTCCTGTTAGATGGTGACTACGTTCATTCTCCATGGTCATACTGTATGTAGGAACGTAGCCACCCACGCTTGCTCAGACTATGAACAGCGGGATGAGTGTGTTTGACCACAACTAACGTGCACTGCTCTTTGCAAACAAACAGACGTGAGAGGGTAAAAGGAGAGGTTGTATGAGCTTGCAAAGAAATGATTTCATGAAAAATAGATTACAGGGTCCTTTAGTAGTAGAAGTGTATGGATTATTTTTGGAGAGTAAGAATAATGTTTAGTGTCACTTTAAGAACTGTCTCTGCTCAGATGTAATCTGGATAATGTCAGGATGTCATTAAAGTGAATCTTCACACCAAACTACCCCTTTGCCTAATTGTATTCCTCTATAATCCTAAAAAGCGACACCTTTTTTTGTTGTTTGTATTTACCTTTTTTGTATTTATAGTCTGCCCCACCCCTCCCTCCATTAGCCCCTAGATGAAAATGACATCAGCTTGATTCTTCAGCCTCCTGAGAAATCTCTGTCAGATATCCCAGGAGGCATCAGCTGAGACATACAGCACTGGAGATGTAAAGACCTAGTAGCATGTCATCAGCTGCATGAACTCAGAAAGGACAGACAGCTCCCAGTGGATTTACTAGGTGTGAATATACTTATTACAGACAACCCAACATAAAAAAGTAGGGTAGGATAATGAAAAATTACAGTAAGGGGATGAAGTTCCTCTTTAAAGTGTAAGCCAAAACTTTTTCATTTGGGTAGAGTGTCGAAAGGTTAGGCACGTTTTTATTGCTGTCTGTGTCCCTTCTGAGAGATTCACCTTATTTTTCACTGGGACTAAAAGTGAGGGAAAATCCAACATTTTTAGTTGTCAGGAGCACAGGAGCAGAGGGGAAATCCTCCAGTGTTGTTCCACCTGTTGTGTTGACAACAGGATTTCCCTAATTTTGGAGAAATTTGCTCTAATTCTGTTTTGTCTAGGACAGGAAGTGAAGGGAAATCCCCCAAATGGAACACACACGGCAAAAAACCTAACAAAGGTTTTAACAATATATTATACAAAAAAACAAGTATTGGCTTTAGATATACTTAGAAAGAAGTGTACAACCGCAACAGGTATGTCGATACAGAGTTTGACAGGGAACATCTCCATGATGGAGCAAATCTTGGAAGTAGGAGAATACAAACAAGAGACTACATGTACCTTTAGAAAAGTCTTACCCTATCCTATGAATGTTGGCCAGTATTGGAATGATGGAGGCTAAGGCTGCTCTTGTTTATATGATTTAGTAAACATGTTCATCAAGTTGCCAGAACAAAGCAAGCTCGTACAGTACCTTGCTGTGTTATTTTATGGGGTGGATTCATCAAGCTTTGTTTCATTGTAGACAAGTGATTAAGCAGTCGTTCTGGATAACAAGGCATGACTTGATAGGCTAGGTTGTCACATGTGACGGCTTTACCAGATTGATCTTAAAGTATGTCAGTTTAATTTGCCATCAAGAAAAGAACAGAAAAAAAAGAGAGAAGGTAATTTCCTATCATAGTTTTAGTGATACATGTATGTACTGCAAGGACAAGTACAGGCTCACCTGGATCATTTACAATGAAATCAATCCAAATAAAGGCTCCCAGGGAAATTTTAAAACTGTTCCTGTATTAATTCTATGAGTAAGTCATGGCAATGCTTCTTTTTAGTTCTTCAAACAATTACTTCCAACTTAACCTTTATTCTTTAGGTGCTGAGCTTAAATTAATAAAAATAATGTTTGGTACCTTGAGATATGAAAATGACCCATGACCCCTGGGAGATTCTGCATTTGGGAAAGAAGAATGGTAACAGGGGATCAGCATGGAACAGATCTGTAGACCTCGTACTGGTCTGTGACAAGTGTGACAAGAAAACATGAGCTGAGCGTTCAGACATGGTTTTTTAATGTACCAGTCAAGCTTCATTCCTCACTTCACCTATGGCCAGAACTATGCAGAATAATCTAAAGGACAGAACTGCAAAGACAAATGTCAGAAGTGAGAGTTTTTATGGGTTGTACAGGCTGGGTATTTTATACAGGGGACCTATTAAAGTTGCCTTCTGAAGCTTCTTCAGAATCGTCCATCTGAAAGTGAATTATGAGGTGCCATCAAACCTCACTGATAATAGTAGATGAAAAATGATAATAGTTACATAGTTAGTCTGGCTGAAAAAAGACAAAAGTCCATTCAGTTCAACCATAAAAAAAAAAAAAGTTATAATCCTACACCCACAGTTGATCCAGAGGAAGGCAAAAAAACCCAGCAAAGCATGGTCCAATTTCCTCCTGCAGGGGAAAAAATTAATTCCTGATCCCCTGAGAGGCAATCGGATATTCCCTGGATCAGCTTTACCTATAAATGTTAGTAACCAGTTATATTCTGTGTATCCAAGAAAGAATCCAGGCCTTTATTAAAGCAACCCACTGAGCTGGCCAGAACCAACTCTTCAGGGAGTCCATTCCACATTTTCACAGCTCTTACTGTCAAGAAACCTTTCCGTGTTTGGAGATTACATTTCTTTCCCTCCAGACGTAAAGAGTGCCCCCTTGTCCTCTGTGATGACCTCAGGGTGAATAGCTCTACACCGAGTTCACTATATGAACCACTGATGTATTTATACATGTTGATCATATCCCCCCTTAATCTCCTCTTCTCAAGAGAGAATAAATTAATTTCCTCTAACCTTTCCCCGTAGCTGATGACTATAATATTCTTCACTAGGCCTTCTTTTAATTTACAAATGTCTTATAACTACAGGCTTTTCAAAATACATAGGGGTTGATTTACTAAAGGCAAATATGCTGTTCGAGAGCTTAGTGAATGAGGTAAAGTATCACTTGCAAAGAATACCCAATCACATGATTGGATGATAGAAATCAGCATAGCTTCCCCTCAAATCTAGAGTAACTGCACTTTCAATGCGCAGACTATTTGCCTTTAGTAAATCAATGCCAGAAAGCCCTTAAAAACGAGTTCTGAGCTGCCACCACTGGTAAAAGTAGAGAAAAATAATTTTGATGGCTATGATAAACTTCCCTAGGATTTATTCTAATTTACAAATGCTTAGTAACTACAGACTTATCAGAATACATATAGTCACATTTTATAATTGATATGTAATAATATTTTACCTTTTTTTTCATTCAAGTCTTCCATTGATGTTTTCTGGTTGGAGACATCTCCACTTTTTCATAGTTTACTGATATTTAGAAGATCATATTTAAAGAGGAATTCCAGGTATGAATATTTTATACAGATACATTGGTCCATTTTGGACAAAAGTAACTATGTATACACCATACATCGCCAATGGAAGCTGGAAATCACTGAAGAAGACACAGCTACTCCAGTGATCTTCACTTGCTTCCAGGTCCCATGCAGAGCAGCTGCCCTGCTGCATTCTGAACACAGGAGTTCTGCTACTCAGCACAGGCACCATTCAGAGAATGGTTTGTATTTTCGGAATGAATGTAAAGCATTTTCCGATTGGACAAGGTGGAGAGGTGGGGTGGTGACGTTAGTGCGCCTGCATGTTTGGTATCACACTTCTGTATATTGTACTGTGAGCTGTACTAAGCAGAGTCCAAAAACTAATTCTAGATAACCGTGAAGGGTGCAATCTGCAATCAGCGAGAAAGGTTTCTGTAATGTAGATGAGTGCAATCCATATGAAAAATAAAACAATAACCAGTGAAAATGCATTCTGAAAACAACTCTCACCTTCTGCTTTTCACATAATACCTGTGGATTTTAAATACTGGTGTGCCGTAAAGCTTTATAGATAACATCTGTGGTCCTTCAAGGGCAAAGACATATCTGGGATCAGACTGGACACTGCACTGTGACTCTGTAAAGAAATTCTCAAAATTTACACAAAACTGTCACATTTTTCTAAGTACCATTCTGAGGAAAAGAGGCTTGGAAATGCATTGTCCTTTGATGCTTTGCATAGTACACCAGGTACTGTGTAAACCTGGCCATACACATATAGTTTTCTACATGTTCTCCCTATGCCTGCGTGGGTTTCCTCCGGGTACTCCAGTTTCCTCCCTCACTCCAAAGACATGCTGGTAGGTTAATTGGCTCCTATCTAAATTGTCCCTAGTATGTGTATGTATGAATGTAAGTTAGCGACCTTAGATTGTACCCCCCTTGAGGGTTAGGGACTGATGTGAATGTACAATATATATGTAAAGCGCTGCGTAAATTGACTGCGCTATATAAGTACCTGTAATAAATACAAATAAATATAGATTCCTGCACCCACGCTAAAGGTAGCCACACATGCTTTAAAGTTTTTGTTTTTTTTTAAGAAGAAAGTTTATTTGTTATTATGGCTCTTCGGTACACAAAAATGGTCAGCATCAAGATCATAGGAGGCAGGTATATCATTAGATATATATAGAACAAAATG
Source organism: Staurois parvus (assembly GCF_062004578.1). Lineage (NCBI taxonomy): Eukaryota > Metazoa > Chordata > Amphibia > Anura > Ranidae > Staurois > Staurois parvus. Next base: position 5,443,255 of record NW_028317821.1, read on the forward strand.
TCAGCAATCTCAAAACTGAGCATCACGAGCTCACAGACATATCGAGCCCAGGACACCACCTGACAGCCTCAGTCCGAGGGAAAAATAGAATCTGAATGTTGTTCATCATTTGAAGATCCAGACAAAGGATATAATAGATAATTCAAGCGAACCGGATATCGTATGTACTCTCCAGCGCCTCAGGATATGCACAGTCAAAAGGGAAGCCAAGGGAACCAGGACAGCGACAACCAAAGGAAATGCTTCAGGGTTGCAGCCCTCCTCAGACGGGGAGATCAGCCACTACATAGAGAAACGCGTCAGCCATTTGACCGCACTGACAGTTGGAACACCTTGCTTGCCGTTGTGGCCATTGTCATTATGCAAATTCTTTTTAGATACATGCTTCGTCTGTGAGTATGTTTTTATCTTTTATACCTTTCAATAAACCTTGGATAATGCACTAGGTGTGTGCGCCACTTGTTTTTTCTCTCTCTAGATAATTCAAGGGCCCTTTGTGGTCAGTTGCTATTACCTGCATAGAGATGGAAAGCGCTGGGCAGAAATGAGGAGTCAGCTGAAAAGAGAGGAAAAGCAAAGGAAGAAAATGGAGATTAAAAATAGGAAAAAAAAAGCACAAGACATTTTGTCTTATTTACTCTGGTTATTTATGTGAGTGACACAAATTTTTAGTTACGACATGAATGTTTTGTTTCAAATGTCCTTTCTATACACTTCTATACATCTCTTTGTTTACTTGCTTAGGCATTTCACCACTATTCCCTGATGAAGATTCTTTGATAATCGAAACGCGTTGGATGTTTTGTGGTTTAAGAATACTGTTTGACATACATCAATGCTGGATTTGCAAGCTGTCAAAAGGTGTTATATTTGCATGTATAGGGACCAGAGTTTTTACTAAAAATACTTTGCAATTTTTGTACAATAACATTTAATGTTTTATTCATATTTCCTGTAGTTAGTTATCACCTTTTTAGCTGCACGAAGTCCCAGGGGAGATGTTTCTTTTTTTAAGAGAAATAAGAAGAGAGAAAGGTGGGAATAGAGGAGGGGTACCAGACAAAGAGGTCAACCAAACTACCCAAAGTGGCAAATAAAAAGCCCAGGACTTCCCCCCAGCCCGGACACCACCCCCCATTGACTTCTCCATCACATCCAACAATGCCACCATCAAACCCGCCCCGCAGGGTACTTGGTGTCATTCTGGACTCCAACCTATCCTTCCAGCCCCAAGTCCAATCTTTAACAAGCTCATGCAGACTCCACCTCCGCAACATCGCCAAAATCCGAGCGTTCCTTACTCCAGAAACCACTAAACAGCTCATCCACTCCCTCATCATATCACGACTCGACTACTGCAACTCCCTCCTCACTGACCTACCTCACCGCTGGCTATCCCCGCTTCAGTCAATCCTGAACATGGCTGCCAGACTCATTCACCTTTCCAACAGCTCCATCTCCGCCACCCCCCTCTGCCAATCCCTCCACTGGCTTCCGATTGCGCAACGGATCAAATTCAAAATCCTAACACTGACGTACAAAGCCATCCACCACACTGCCCCGAACTACATCACTGACCTAATATCCAAGTACCGCCCAGCACGCACACTCCGCTCCTCACAAGACCTCCTTCTCTCTAGTTCCCTGGTCTCCTCCTCCCATGCCTGCCTCCAGGACTTCTCCAGGGTGTCACCCATCCTCTGGAACTCCCTGTCCCAACCCATCAGATTATCACCTACTCTCCTCTCCTTTAGGCGCACCCTGAAAACCCATCTCTTCAGGGAAGCCTACCCCACCCCCTGCTAACTTGCCGACCTCCACCACTCTTCCTACCACTCCATCCCCCACAGCTATCTCCTCCTGTGCCACCATCCCCTCCCTCCTAGATTTTAAGCTCGAAAGAGCAGGGCCCTCGATCCCCTCATGTTTTGCATTGTATTGTTGTTGTTCTGTCACATGTTCTGTCCCCCTTTGTAATGTACAGCGCTGAGTGAACTATTGGCGCTTTATAAATACTGTATAATAATAATATGTAGTGATTAAAGGAAGGGCTGTAATGTAGCCGAATTGAAAGATTGATCCAGTTGTGTACCGCAGTTCCAGAAACTTTGGGTATGCTTTGATGTTTTTATGTGAACAGTTCGATGAAATAAGAAAACAATTAATAGCAGTAACTTCCCTTTCCAATGTTTTAGACTCTATTTTGATTGAATTTGATCAGACTGAGTCAATCAGCCAAGGCAGAAAATTATCAATCATTTTGCATCAACTGGCAGCACTAAGATGCTTTGTTCATGAATACAATTGTGAGATGAAAACAGGGATGCCATCGATAATTTGCCATAGTAAACTACAACTGTATCTTAACCAACAATCGAGCTCTACTTCCTTGTGTGTGGCATATCGATCAAATGGATTACCGACTATAGATTGATTATTGCTATAAGAAGGGAATGATCAGAAAACAAAATGATCATTTATCAAAGAAATATGGCCACCATAATAGTGCAAAGAGATGAATCCAGGGGCGGACTGACCATTTGGAAACTTGGGCACTGCCCGAGGGTCGTGGTCAGTAGGGGGCCCCATGAGATGCCCCTGGTACCTTTTTCATAGGCTTTTTTTAGTTTGGGCAAGGACACGGGGGCCCCATGATCCCCTATTGCCCGGGGGCCCCATGAGTTGTCAGTCCGCCCCTGGATGAATCCCATCCCCACCTCCGCTAATGTTTCCTGACAGCCGACTGCAGCAGCTGTCAGAATACCAGAAGCGTTCCTGCATCTGACTGGATGCAGATGCTGTATGGTCAACAATTTTCTGACAGGCTACTTCAACAAAAACAACAGTTGGCTTTAGCTGAACAAAACAAACTTACCTCTTTGCGGGAACTTCCTGTAATAAAGACCAGTCAGTGCAACGCTCTCTCCTTGTGCAGAGTGACTGGTCTTGTCTCCTCCCCCTCCTGTGGTTTCCTGCAGGCAGCCTGTGGTGTGTGGTGCCTGATGGGTCCCTCCCACAGCTTTGCTTTCTGCACAGCCTATATACACCACAGCCATGATGTCACAGCTACATTTACAAGGTAATACTTGAGTTTGCAAAGACATTTGGTGCGCACAAAGTGGATTAATATACTTTATGGCTATTCAGGAATATATTTAAGTGAAAGTTCTTGTGCCTGGAGTTCAACTTTAAATTGGCATAGTCACTTGTGTCAATTAAAAGTTGCTTTAAAACATTAGGATCACAATGCTGTCTAATATAGTGCAGCCTGACTGGCTCTCATGTCTACGACACCTATCCTAGCCAGACATTTGCTTGACAAAGGATTATGGGCAGTTAATACAGTTGTGCTCAAGAGATTGCATACCATAGCAAAAATCATGAAATGTTGTCATTGGTATTGAAAATATGACTGATCATGCCAAAAATTATTTTATTTAAGGATAGTGATCATAGGATCATTTATTATCACATAGTTGTTTTGCACCTTTTTAAATCATAATGATAACAGAAATCACCCTGATCACATACCTTGGAATGTTTGACCTTGGAACAAACACACAAGGTGACACACAGGTTAAAATGGCAATTAAAGGTTAATTTCCAATATCTGTGTGCAATTAGTGTCAGTGTATAAATAGTCAATAACTTTGTTAGCTCTCATGTGGATGCACTGAGCAAGCTAAGATACTGAGCCATGGGGAGCAGAAAAGAACTGTCAAAAGACATGTCTAACAAGGTAATGGAACTTTATAAAGATGGAAAAAGATATAAAAATATATTCAAAGCCTAGAATATGCTAGTCAGTACTGTTTGATCACTTATTAAGAAGTGGAAAATTCAGGAATCTCTTGATATCAAGCCAGGGTCAGGTAGACCAAGAAAGATTGCAGCCACAACTGCCAGACGAATTGTTTGGGATACAAGGAAAAGCACACAGGTAACCTCTGGAGAAATACAGGCTGCTCTGGAAAAAGACAGTGTGGTTGTTTCAAGGAGCACAATACTATAATACTTGAACAAAAATGAGCTGCATGGTCGACTTGCTAGAAAGAAGCCTTTACAGCGCCAATGCCACAAAAAAGCCTGGTTACAATATGTCCGACAACAATTAGACATGCCCCACAGCCACTATAATCGGGAGTGATGAGACCAAAATAGAGTTTAATGGTCACCACCATAAGCACTATGTTTGGAGAGGAGTCAACAAGGCCTATAGCGACAAGAATACCACTCCCACTGTGAAGCATGGTGGTGGCTCACTGATGTTTTTGGGGATGTGTGAGCTCTAACGGCATGGGGAATCTTGTGAAAATCGATGGCAAGATGAATGCAGCATGTTATCAGAAAATACTGGCAGACGATTTGCATTCTTCTGCACAATAGCTGTGCATGGGACACTCTTGGTCTTTCCAGCATGACAACGACCCTAAGCACAAGTTCAAGTTGACCCTCTAGTTGTTATGCTAGAAAAAGGTGAAGGTTCTGGAGTGGCCATCACAGTCTCCTGACCTTAACACCATTGAGCCACTCTGGGCAGATCTCAACCATGCGGATCATGCAACCACAGACTTTGCATGACCTGGAGGTATTTTGCTAAAAGACAAATGGGCAGCTATACCACCTACAAGAATTCAGGGTCTCATAGACAACTATTACAAAAGTCTGAATGTTGTCACTGATGCTAAAGAGGGCAATACACAGTATTAAGAATTAAGGGTAAGCAGACTTTTGAACAGGGGTCATTTCATTTGTTTACTTGTTGACATGTTTGTTTTATGATTGTGCCATTCTGCTACAGTTGAATATGAATCCCTTAAGAAATAAAAGAAATGTGTTTTGCCTGCTCACTCATGTTTTCTTTAAAAATGGTACATACTGTATATTACTGATTCTCCAAGGGTATGGAAACTTTCAAGCAACACTATATAAAGAGTCCATATAAGTATGTTAGCAGTATTTTTTAAAAGTCATTACTAACACAAGTAGCCTTTTTTTGTTCTTAGATTTAATGTAGTAAGAGATTAGGAAGGTAGTATTTCCCCAAAGACAATTGGCAGGAAGCCGTCTTTTAGACTTCATCTCTGCTTGGGGAATGGTTATTACTGTGTTTTAGTCCTACAGTAATCACTATGAGAAATGAGGACTACTACAATGCATGAGGGACTTTCCATATTGGCTTGGAACACTTGTCCCCACCCTGATTTTTTTTTCCCGGTTTAGAAATGCAGCCAGTGATAAATACACAGAGTCAGTTATTGAGTCGTTTGACAAAGGGCATCCATTCCCAGCTCCTGCTATATAAATAATCAAAGTAATTGCAGTAACGGAGTATGGCTGATGATTTTTTTTTTGCAGAGATTAATTGCTGCTACAGATCTTTAATGCCAGTGATTAATAACGATCTGTACCTAGCGATTTGATCATCGCTGAAGATTTACTATAGCATTGAGTTTTGCTCTGCTACAAGCGATTTATAGCTAAGCATAGCGATTGCTGCAACATTTCATAGAAAAGCTAATGAATCGTGATCGCTGAGTGACAGATTGCTTAAAAAATGTACTGTTAGTGACCCATACAAAATCATTATGATTTTCTTGGCGATTAATCGCTGTACCAAAATAGGGTGGTGGGTGTAATTGCTGCCAAAAAAAATCGCCTGTGTGTCTTCATCCTATGAAAGTGCAATGTTTCTTCTAACTTAACTCTAATCTAAGTACATAGTAGAGATGACTGCTAATACACACAAAGCATTCACATCTAAATGCAAGAGAGGCTGGCAACATCCATTGCAGAGGCTGTCATCAGACTCCTAGCAACTAGTCACAGCCTGACAATACAACTACAAGGGTTAATGTGAGCCTCATTCCAAAGGGCAAAGAATTCTAGGTATGACATTGCTGACAGCTCCCCTTCTTATGTCAGAGACCTACACCTACATGACCTTTTTTAGGAAGCTTCAATCACGTGTATGGTAACTCTTCCTCTTTGCAATTCAGATTACAACTCAGCTATATACAGTTTATTTAATATTTATTATTATAAACTGTATAAATATATATATATATATATATATATATATATATATATATATATATATATGAAATACATCAAAATAATATATTAATAATTGTGTAATAATATATAATTAATAATATATTAATTATATAATAATATAAAATATTTATTATATATTATATCTATAAATTGTCATGTTACACACATATATATATATATATTAATTAAAATAATATCATATAAATTATATAATAATATAAAATATGTACATTTGTTTTTAAAAATGGTTCATCATTTTGTATATATATGTATATATGGAGTTTGCATGTTCTCCCTGTGCTTGTGTGTGTTTCCTCCGGGTACTCCGGTTCCCTTCCACACTCCAAAGACATTCTGGTAGGTTAACTAGCTGCTGTCTAAATTGGCCCTAGTATGTGTATGTCCCTGGAGGGTTAGAAACTGACGTAAATATACAATATATGTATGTGAAGTGCTGAGTAAATAGACAGCACTATATATGTACCTGTAACAAAATTATATAAATATATATATATATATGGTTAGCACTTCTGCCTGGCAGTACTAGGGTCATTGGTTCAATTCCCAACCACAGCACCACCTGCCTGGAACTCGCATGCTCTCCCTGTGCCTGCGTGGGCTTCATGCTGGGGCACCCTAGTTTCCTCCCACACTCCAAAGACATGCTGGTAGCAGGGGCGGACTGACAACTCATGGGGCCCCCGGGCAATAGGGGATCATGGGGCCCCTGTGTCCTTACCCAAACTCAAAAAAGCCTATGAAAAAGGTACCAGGGGCATCTCATGGGGCCCCCTACTGACCCCGGGGACTCGGGCAGTGCCTGAGTTTCCAAATGGTCAGTCTGCTCCTGGTTAGTAGGTTAATTGGCTCCTGTCTAAATTGGCCCTAGTATGTGTATGTATGAATGTAAGTTCGCCCCTTGTGGGATAGGAACTGATGTGAATGTACAATATATATATATAAGTAAAGCACTGCATAAATTGACAGCACTATATAAGTACCTGAAATAAAAGAATAATTACAGAGAATTATATATATATTTACTATATTAGATATTTTTATAATTAAAATAATATATTAATTATATATTACATTCAAATATGTATTATATATTTAAAAATTATGTTTTATATATATATATATATATATATATATATATATATATATATATTTATATTAGCACTGCACAAACTGTTAGTGTTATATAAATCCTGTTTATTATTATTAATAGTAATATATATTATATTGGAATTATTTTAAATAATATATTAATCATATAATATAGTATTCAATATTATAAAATATATTTGCTATGATAGTATTTATTAAATGACAGCTCAGATGTGACAGGTGGCCGAGTGACAGCACAGAAGTGTCCCATACACCTGTCTGCAGAGCACACGGTAAGGATCCGATCATTGTACAAATGTGATGACAGATCGCAGGTTTGCATGCAGCAGTAGAGGGTGTATCGTGGTTGTGCAGCCTCTCTGGGCTCCTTGTGCACACTTAATCCCCGCGAATTCTTAGCAAAACACGGCTAAGTCAGCGCCTGCTAGCTGTGCTCCAGCCCGCCAGTGTAAAAATAATTACTGTCATCTGATCCGACTCAGCCCGAGCCAACAGCCAACGGAAATGTCAGTCGTTGATTGCAGACAGGAAAGGGCCCGCCCCTTCTCCATATAAGGCTCTTCCTGACACTCCATACATGGCCCTTCCTGAGCCCATACAAGGCGCGGACTTCCCGTCTGCTTGGCTGACAGCCGCCTGTTGAGTCCAGAGGTTACAAACAGCAGCTTTACGCTGACACGTCTGCCTGGGCTAAACAACTTCTCCAGCCAAAGAAAAGCTGGCACACTGCGATCGGACACACTTCCTGGAGAGCTGGGGATGATTATGTTCATTCATTCCCACTACCATTTCCTATCATCCCACCAGTGCATTACATGACAGCTCATCTTTTATAGTCGCATAGGCAATGATCGAAAACAATACACAGCTATTCGATTGCCAATAACAACTAGCCAGCTTCCAAAAAGTATATAGCATTGACTACAGGGGCGTACCTATGAATCATGGGGCCCCATAGCAAACTATGCATTAGATGGGGGCCCCATAGCAAACTATGCATTAGATGGGGCTAGTCTGGCTAACTCTGTATCAGCTGGCAGTGACAAGAGGTGTCATTGATCCTAAAGCAGTATTAAAACAAAGAAATGAAAATTCACAAAAAAATGGATGTGGTGGCTGCATTTGTTTTCTATTTTTAGGCTTTTCCCCTCTGTTTTCACCTGGTGATCTGGCCACTAACACATCTCCTGTATTAGGGTGCTTACACTCTGGATGAAGGAGCACAGGGGGCACCATAGGCATGCAAAGGGGGTATGCACAGCCCAATCACCCCCTGCACATTATCATTATTGCTCTGTGTGCCAGCAAGGAGATGGGAAAAGATCTCCCTCTGACTGGCTTTGCTATAGAATATGTTCTTATGCACTTCTCTTTCACTGCGCCAGCAGGGAGATGGGAAAGATCTCCATTGACAGGCTCCTTGTGTATGTGCATTTAAACCCAAATAAATGTCTGCCCTCAGTTTACATAGCTGTATAGTGAAAGCAGCTAGCACAGGTGAATGATACAAAACCTCAAATGATATAGTGCAATAAAGTGTAAAATGTGCACTTTTTTCACTATATATATATATTTATTTATTATTTATTACAGGTACTTATATAGCGCCGTCAATTTACACAGCACTTTACATATATATTGTACATTCACATCAGTCCCTAACCCTCAAGGGTGTACAATCTAAATATTTATATACACACAGGCATGTGTGTTTGAGCTTTGGGGTGCACACTCTAATGCCATGGGGGGCACCTTGGACAGCAGCATGGTCAGTCTGCGGGAAGTGGAGTGTTAGATGCACTAGAAGATTTAGATACTAGCAAATTAAAGCCAAACTCCTGCTTGCACTTCTTAAGCAGCAACAGCTACAGTTTTGGGACAAAGGTTTTAAATAAATGAATAAAAGCTGATTATTGTAAGCGCTCCTGTCAGTGATAAATGGTTTTTCTGAACCCTCTAACAGGGGTGTCAAACTGGTGGCCCTCCAGCTGTTGTGGAACTACAAGTCCCATCATGCCTCTGCCTGTGGGAGTCATGCTCATAACTGTCAGTCTTGCAATGCCTCATGGGATTTGTAGTTCTGCAAAAGCTGGAGGGCCACCAGTTTGATACCTGACTGCTATATCCACAGAACAACTTGTTCTGTTGAAAAGAAAAGCAGACTTACTGGCCAGATCACTATGTAAAAATAAAGGAGAGATAACACTAATGCACCCACCACATCTAAGAATGGGTAAGTTGCAATAAATTAAATGTTTGCTTTTGAGTTTATTACTGCTTTATAAACTGAATTCCAGATAAAGTAAAATGCTGCCAGTGCACTGCAAGGGTTAAATGCGTGGAACCAGGAAAAGCAGTGGTACTTACCTGATCATCCACACCCACAGGCTGCGCTGCACTTTAAGGTCCCATTTATGGCACAATGCCAGTCACACATATGCACCTACATACATTCATGCACCTTTCTGAGCTTCAAGCTTTGTGCAGTTTGCCACACTTCTTGCTTGTTTTTCCAAGTGAAAAAATGCATGTCTGCTTGTTGTGTTTGTGGTCACTTAACAACAAATGACACAGCAATCAGTACACGCATTTTCACACGCTTCATAAACGCATGGAAAATTGCACAGTTTTGCATGCATTCATGAAATGCATAGTGTGAATGCAGCCATTCCGCGCAGCCCCTTCTCCCCAGTGGAGCAGATACAATCTGATGTCATCAAGACTGATGCAGGGTTCATAGCCCAGCATTGGACATGGTGACACAAAGGGACAGTCCACCACTGGAGCATCTGCTAGGGAAAGTGGGGGATCAGGTAAATGTAACTGTTTTTCCCATTCCCTAGACCTAAACGAGCATGTAACCCTTGCAGTGTAGAAGGCAGCTACACTACAAAGGAAGATTTTTAATTTTCCTGGAGATTGGCTTTAAAGCAGAACTGTACTCCACTGCATGGGTTACCTTCTTGTTTTGTCTAGGGGTGAACACAGAGCCTATACTCATATGATCCTTCGCTCCTTCGGAAAATGGCACTCCCCCATTTTCAGTAGTGGACTGTTCCTGCCATCCACACTTCCAGAGCTGGTCTATGGTGTCCATTTATGAACCAGCGGTAATAGATCGCTGCTCAGTTCTCCGGCATTCTCGGAGAACACAGTTCTCCTGTAAATGCCTTTTATGAAGCAGTGTAGATCAGTTCTCCAAACAAAGGGAGAACGGTCTACAAACGCTGGAGAACAGTCTACAAACACTGGAAAACGGCTGATTTTACTATAATCTCGTGAGATTACAGTAAAATATCAGTTTACTAAACAGAGGTAAATTATCGCTGCTTAGTTTGCGGTCCCTCCGATTCTCCAGCTCTGGGCTGGAGAATCTGGAGGGAGAACACAGATCTCCAGTGAAGGGCTGAAGATGTTCTCTGCTGATCTCCTGAGTGTCATAAACTGTAAATGACCAGAGAATAGCTGCGATCCTCTGAATCGCAGCTATTCCCTGTGTCATAAATGGACACCTATGAGTGTGATGACATCAGGAACAGTCCACTGCACAAAACCACAAGACCATGGAAGGACAGGACCAGCATGGACGGTTTTGTACTGGGAGGATCGGCAGATTAGTTGAGTATATCTTGGCAAGCCAGAAACGAGCAGTTAACCCATGCAGTGCGGGCACAACCCCACAGCATGGGAAAATGTTTCTTTCCTGGAGTTCTTCTATAAAATATAACTGAAGGCAATTTGTGTTCGTTTTGGATAGAGTGGAGAGGGATTGGAGCATCTGTCAGTTTTTTTTTGCTGTCTATGTCCTTATTAGGGAGACTGACCCTCTAATTTTACTGGTAATCATTATCACTAAGAGTGAAAGTGAAAGAAAATGCCAACATTTTAGGTTGTCCCCAGAACAGTAGTATAGGGAAATATAAATAATAAAATGGGAAGCTAGTTCTGGAGACCCTGGTGACAACCAGAACGCCCTCATTATGAAGGTATTTCCCCTTGTGTACTGTACCAGCTGACTTTTAAAATCCAGTTACTTACCCAGTCCCTCGAGTCCAGCACTGTGTGTCCTGCAGCTGCACTGGATTTGGGAGCTGGCTATAACTTCCTGAGGAATTACAGTCGGCTCTCCACTGTGCATGTGCCAGATTGTGTCGCTCAATGACGTGTGATGTAGCAGATGAGCAACATCATTTTCACCTAGGCAAGAATTAAGGAAATGTAGGTATCTGCTCTGATCAAAAAAAAAAAAAACCTCAAATGTTCAAGGCAGGGTTGGGAAGAGGATGAGCCTTATATCACATTTGAGTGAAGGTCTGCTTTAAAGCAGAGCAAAACTACAGAATACTTACCTCCCTTTAATGGTCTGATGTTCCTAGGTAGTGCCAGCATTGTCTGCCTGGCTTCTTCAGGTAAAGGCTGTGGCTGTTTTCATTGGTCGGCACAGGATGGTGTCACTCATGCACAGGAGTACAGTCACCCTGTGCAGCTCAGTGTACATTGCAAAGAAGACTCTGAGCAGGCAAGTAGGTTTCTTATTACAAAAGAGACATTGCTGATGTCTTCTGCAATAAAAGCCTATCTACTCACAGTTTATAAAAGCACTTTAACTAGACATGTGAAAAACAAAAAAAATTGTTTTGTTTCAATTCGAAATCTAACAAATTTTGTGTAGTTGGATTCAGAAAATTCGTTTTCGGGATTCATTTCGGTAATTCGTATTCAAATTCAATTTGAAAACATTTCAACAAAATTCACAAAGTTAAGCTGGCCATATTCGTGTAGGTTTGAAAAAAAAAACGTCAGCAGCTACAAAAACTGTAGCTGCTGACTTTTAAAAAATGGACACTTACCTGTCCCTTGATCCAGCAGTGTGCTTCCCCCCCCTGCAGCCCATTTTACTGGCCACCATGTGTTCCCATTGGCGGCGGCATCTTCAGTGTGGGCACCCGGCTGTGACAGCTTGTGGTTTCACTGCTCACTGCGCATATGTGAGTAGTGCTGGGCTTTCTGATCGGTCACATGTCCCAGAAGACTACGGGGGGAGGGGGGAGGACAACTTCCAATTGCCTAGGTGATTGCAGAGGAAGTGGGAGCGGGTACCTGTCAATTTCGAGTACCTGATTTTTGAATGTTTGTTCGATTTTGTTTTCAAATTTGTTTTCAAATTTTAATTTGTTTTCAAATAGAATTTTGGCTGATTTTCGTTTCGTTATTTTGGATTTGTTTAAATTCATTATTTTTGTAATTTGGAATTCTGATACAACTGAATCTCCGAATAACTGAAAAATTTGTCAGAAATTCGATTCAGAACGTGTCTAACTATAACATCCTGCCTAATGGGGACCCCTTCTACCCCAGGCCCCCATAGCAGCCGCATGGGCTGCTTTGGCTATTGTTACATCACTGATCGTCTTGTTGTGCATAGCAACCTGTCATCTCCCTATTACCACTCCATATTTACTGTGTGAAATCACTTCCATGCAGTACTTAAGGGGTGGGTGGGGTTCCTCTCCCCCGCACCCGCTATCACATTTCAAAAACATTTCTGCAGAAATATGTGCATTTATTAATTGTTCTATAAAGATGAACTTAGCCTTTAAGCTTTTGAAAATTACTTTATTTTTGCCCATAGAAATTAGTCAGCTCTCAAGTACTATTTTCCATTATTCAAGTGAAAAACAATCTGATTCATCTGATTAGTTGATATGGCCTTCACAAACAATTTTTTTTAGAACACTGCACACAAGGTTCTCTCGCATTTATTGGCCATACGCCAACATCCAGATCACTAATCACAAGATGCCAGGTAAATGGTGCTGTATTTATGCTAATGTGCCTGATTAATTGTGAATCATTAATAAAATCAATAATTAACCAATGGAAAATGGTGAACTTATTGGCTGTACTGTGAATACGGTAAATGGTACTGAGACCTGGATTTTTTTCCTTTAAAAAATAGGAAATTCAGATCACTGAATGGCAGTGAATGTGGTGCAATCAGTTGAGCACATATGGGATACGTTTGGTGACTACGTTTCATAAAATCTCCATTTGTTGCAATCTGCAATCAGTGGCAAACATGTAGCAAAGGAATATAAAATCAAATATTTACTGTTCTATAAATATGTCCCTACCCGTCTCTAATTTTAGAGGATAGTACACTTTTTAAAAACATTATCCCTGGAAGTCAGAGTTTTTAACAGTAATAAAATACATAGGATTTATTTTATTGTACCAAGTTTAAAGCTGCAGTTTAGTTAAAATGTTTTTTTTTGTTTTTTTTTTACTATGCAGAACCAGAGTCAACACTTACCTGTAAGGAAAGATTTCCGACTTGCTGCTATATAGTGTAGAAATCCTTTTCCCACTGCAGCAGGATCCTCGCAGCAACTGAATTTATTCTTAACAGTGCCAGGAGATCCGAACTGCTGGGGTTAAATTGTTGCGAGCACTGAAGAGTTGCATCGCTTGCCAAGCTCCTTCTATAGAGCGCTTACTATTCTTTCCCAGAATGCAAAGTGTTCTGTGATTGGAGGAGGCGGAGCCTGTCCTGCATCTGCCCTTTCTCCATTCATAGAATGCTTTGCATTCTGGGAAAAAATACAAGTTCTGTGAGTGGAGGAGGAGGGCAAACTCTTGCTCACTCACTGTAACTGATGTTAACTCCCACAGTGCTGGAAGTTCAGCACTGTGGGGAGAACACAGTGGCAGTGGGGAGAATATTTCTAGAAACCACTCCACTCCTATACAAATATCTGCTTTGTAGGGCTGCCACAGAAGTTCAAATACATGAAAAAAGGATATATTGCAACCAACTTCTACACAAACTTATTTTTTTTACAAAATTATAAAGATACGAAACCCGGGTTAAAAACAAGGTATACCTAGTAAAAGCAAAACTCCACCCAAATTATCCTTTTAGTGAAAAAATATGTAAATACGTCCTAAAAAATAAATATATGTATAAACTCACTCATAATAAACATGTTCAATATAAACAGAAAGGATGTAATGATCATGTAGGAATGGTGGTGGTACCCTCAAAGTAACAATAGTTCCTATAATGCTTATATAAATAGAATGATAGATCCTAGAAAGAATAAAATAGCTGTAGAATGATGAATCAAAGGTATATGTTGTGTGTGGCATGCATATATATATATATATATATATATATATATATATATATATCAATCTGTAGGTACTGTATAGCTGTTATCCATAGAAACAGAGCACTCCAAATATGGAGGAAGACTCAAGGTGGGCCTGTAATCCGTAAGAGAAAAGAAGGTCCACACATAGACTAAGACTACAGGGATCAAAGAGACAGAATATATATGATTTACACAGTATCTTCAGACTCCCAGACAGCCAGCTTGACATAGGACAAGCTCCATTAGGGGTATGTTATGGCCCTAGTGCAGTAGAGCAAAAAAAGAAAGAAAATTTACTAAACTTCAGCTTTAACTAAAAATGGAATGCTACATATTCTGTTTGTTATATATGGTACTACACATGTTATGTCATATAGCCCCCTTACTGCCTTTCAAATGTCTCTGAAAAGTTGTCCACCATAATCACTTTTCAAAGGTATGGCAATGTTAGCTGCATGTCTAAATGTAGCCTTACATTTTGTTTTTCTTAAGAAAACAGCCACAACCTGAGTACAAAGGCCTATCGCCTGCCAACATATTACAGAGAATGATCTTTGTATTCTGTGGTGAAGCTGTGGTCTCTTTGCATAGGTCCTCCACACCTCCTGTGAGTCAGCAGGTAGAATGAGTTTTATTTGCAGATCTATACATTTTTCTTAGCAGTAATACCTCTGCAGACAGCCACAGCTTCTACACAAAGAGTTGGGATACCTCTCTGCAACTTGCTGGCAAGGAACAGGTTTTCTATTTGGGCTGTGGCTGCTTTACAAAGAAAAAAACCTGTAAGACTTTACACATCTTTTGCTTTTATGCACCTGAAATGTGTTCATTTGATTTAAAACAAAATTTCATCTGAGATTTAACATTTATTTGATGATAGGAATGTGAATGAGAATTGAAATTACAATGAATATAGTTAATTTATGCAAATTTGAACCTGTTTAACATATCTTGTTTGGAATATATAGTAGCAGCTATGCCAGTCATGAGACATATACAATTGCAATATGTACAGAGAATGGGATTGCCTTCATAGTAAAGGTGATTGTCATGTATATAGTATATAGAAGAACTGGCCATATGATATTGCACATGCATGCAGAGAGAGTCCACAGAAGATTAGATAACATAACAGATAGCACAAGTAGGAGCGTAGGGTTAAAGATCATATCCACCTACACTACCCTTACATTTTTACTTCCGCCTATATTTCCTGTGATCAGGTTTGGTAACGTTCCAAAGTTTGTTTCAAAATAGACAAATTCCAGTGAAGTGCCCGTAGGCAACTTTTTTTGACATTTTGTAGAATAAAAAAGCTTGTAGTATGTATATCATTAAAAAAATACTTTGCTCACTATGCTTATTTATTTATTTCAGGTACATATATAGTGCCGTCAATTTACGCAGCGCTTTACATATCCCATATTACATATGTACATTCCCATCAATCCCTAACCCTCAAGGGGTGTACAATCTAAGGTCACTAACTTACATTCATATACAAGGGCCAATTTAGACAGGATCCAATTAACCTACCAGCATGTCTTTGGAGTGTGGGAGGAAACCGGAGTACCCAGAGAAAACCCACGCAGGCACAGGGAGAACATGTAAACTCCAGGCAGGAGGTGCCGTGGCTGGGATTTAAACCAACGACCCTAGTACTGCCAGGCGGAAGTGCTAACCATTTAGCCACTGTGCTGCCCATATAGATTTATTGAAATCTATTGGCACAATAAGACTAGCAGAATACTGCTGATCCAATATTTTTTCTGATGGGCACCTATGTGTGGCCTTTCCGCAGAGACTAGTCTGCTTGACTCTCTATTTCATCAGCACACATTTGGTGCCTTTCAGCTTTGTGGTTATTATGACAGCAAGCTTGCTTTTGCCATCTATTGAGGAAAACAGCCTCAAATTGTATTTTTATAGCTAGCGAGAGTCTACACAGTGGGGTTGATTTACTAAAATTGGAGAGTGCAAAATCTGGTGTAGCTGTGCATGGTAGCCAATCAGATTCCAACTTCACCTTGCTCAGTTAAGATTTGACTAAAAACCCCCCAAAAAACTGATTGGTTTCTATGCAGAGCTGCACCATACTTTGCACCAGGGGCGGACTGACCATTCAGGCACTTGGGCATTGCCCAAGGGCCCAGGGTCAGTAGGGGGCCCCATGAGATGCCCCTGGTACCTTTCATAGGCTTTTTTGGGTGTGGTTTGAGTGTGGGCAAGGAGACAGGGGCCCCATGATCCCCTATTGCCCGGGGGCCCCATGAGTTGCCAGTCCGCCCCTGCTTTGCACTCTCCAGTTTTATTAAATCAACCCCCGTAGGTCAAGTTTTAAACTGGGCAGCCAATGTGCTTTCAGAATCAGAGAAATATAAACAGCATTTCCAGAATCAAATAACGTATTTATAGAAATAAAATACATCATATACACATTAACCCTAGTCTGTCTGGACTAACAACAATCAAGTCCCCTTTATAACAGAGAAATGATTCAGATTCCCAAGAGCAGCTACTACTGCCATCACACAGAGTCTCTCCATAGAGTCAAGTGTTCAGGCTTCCCTAGAGTTTGAGAAATGCCTGTTACTCTAAGTTCACACCTAAGCGTTTTCCGCAGCATTTTGCATAAATGCACAAACAGTCCATTTAACATGATTTCCTATGGGACATCTTCACATCTCCACGTTTGCACCTGGTGTGTTTTTTGGAAAGGGTTAGGGACTTTTTCGAATGCAAAAAGTTGCATTTTTGGTTCTATAGACTTCAATGGAAATGCTGCAGAAATGCATGTAGTGCATTTTTTCCCTGTTTTTGGTGCATTTTTGCTGCATTTTGTGTTTTAAAGCTGCCTAAGAATAAGACATTTTTTTAAAAAAACTGCAAAACGCAGCAAAAGCGTGGCAAAAACACATGTGCAAAAACGCAATGCAGAAATGGATCAAACGCAAACTGCATAGGTGTGAACCTAGCCTAAGGGTGGCTTTGGCTAGATCTTGATTTCAGAAGCAAACTGCATTCTTTCCTCATATAGCTGGCTCTTGCCAGTGCACCTCTTATACAAGACAATAGAAATAATTACACACACCTTGTGCAATAAAGTGTTAAATTATTCTCCTTCATAGGAAATATCAGATTCAACATTACTAATCTGTAGAAAAGTCTGGTATATTATGAAACATGGTAAACCTGCTTTATTAAAGTGTCAAAGTAATGCATGTATGGATTGATAGCAGCTAGTTATAATATTGTTTTTATTTCCAACAATCACGAGCACTGTTATCCATACACATTTGTCCAGCTTCTAGAGCTTAGTGAGAAATTCAAGTATATACGCAGTTTTTATGCACGGGAAAAAGACCTTTGTTTTCATTTGTGATTAAATGTGAGAAAAAGCATGTGGAACATGCCATGGCAAAATGTGGGCTTGGCAACATGGCCGTGCTTCTGAAGGGTGAGACTTAAGGCTGAACTCCAGGCAATGAAATCCATAATTTGGCAGATCTGTATTATTACCTGATTATGTATTCAGCTGAAAGTCAAACAGAATGCTTTTTTACCCCCCGGAAATAGAGCACCTGTGTTGAGGAAAGGAGAGTGTAAATCTTTGGAGCTAATGGCTGTGAGATCAAAGCTTGGAGCTTCTCAACTGCAGAAGTTGGACCTGTTCAATGACCATTGGCGTGGACACCCCGAAGCATACATTTTGGACAATTTAGAAAATCATAGAACCACATTTTGTTTAAAACTAAATTATAGCAATCTCATGAAGGGATAATGACTACAGGTTTCTCTTTTCCTCACAATAAAAGAAACTTGCAGTCCCTCAATAAGATACTGGAAGACCAGGAACCTTTAGAAAGCTTCCTAAACAATATATATAAATAAGAAGAGCAAAACAGTATTAAAACCAAGGGGCAAATAGAAGACATAAGCAGGGAATGACTGAGAAGAAGCAGCAGATATTAGTGTTCAGTGTATAGATCCAAGGTGGACAGTAAGGAAACCATGAGACCAGAAGTGATGTCAGATGCCAGCACGCAAGCTGGGGCCATGATGGAAAAGAGCTCAAGAAAAAAAGCCAAGGGTAGCCATTAGTCCACATACAGTAGAAGAAGTAGGAGTAAGAATAGATAAGGAAAAAGGAGAAAGGCAAACATCCATGGGGAAAAAGAACCAGCATGAGCCAATTAAAAAAAAAGGTTGTTCATGACTCATAAATCTGTCCATGGCTTACTTCTGCGACCCCTACTCATACATATGAAGTTTAGATCAGCCAGATCTACAGGCCAAAACTAAATCTGGATATACATGGATTGAAATTCAGCCTGTTATACAGGGAATTGCTCAATTCTGAACCATGTATGGGCACCCTGATTGTAGCGAAGTCCTTCGCTTCTTGACTTCAAAATAAAATAGCATAGTGGGAGCGATTCCCCCATCCACCTCCAATGTGTAGAGGGGGAATCAGATCATTTTTTTGTTCTACCTGCAGGTTGAATGAAAATATATGATAAATGTATGGGCTGCCTAAGTCTTTATCCATGTGAAACATCAAGACCAACAGAAAAGAAACTAAGGCAAGCCATAGATGATTCGAATTTGTTTCCTCCTACCATGGGTGGAAGGAAAAAATATTGCTCGATTCCTCCATCTACACGGTCAGTGTTGATGGGGGAATGTCTCTCGCAAGAGGTATTGTATTCAATCAATCCTGCTAGTGACTAACTGCATGAATAAAAATGTGACAGGCTGATTGTCCTCAAGTCAATTGATGGATCAACTTGGGTACAATCAGCCTGCCCATACATGGATTGAAATTCTGACAGACTGATTGTCCCCAAGTCAAACGATCGATCAACTTGGGTACAATCAGCCTGCCCATACATGGATCATGGATTGAAATTCGGCCACTCCCTGCTGAACCAGCCAAACTTTAATCCATGGCTGGCTTATGAGCTGTCTAGAAAAAAATAAAACAATAGGCTGTGAAGATGGGGTCTGACCCATTAGTATGCTGTCATGATAAGAAAATTGAGATGCTCATTTTCATGTTAAAAACAGCTTTCTCTTTAGCTGAAAATTACTCAGTATAGATATCAAACTCACACATGAAAAACTGGCACACAAAAAGAAAAAAAAGAATTATGCGAAAATATTTTTTTAAAAAATTAGCACGAGAAGATTGTTTTGCACAAAAATATATATGTAAAGAAAGAAAAAAGGAGAAATAAGCAAAGAACGTATAATATACCGTAAAGAGTATGAAAAGTCAGGACCTGCAATACACAAATACACAACTTGTTTGACCTGTCACTTGTAAATATTTTATCACTATGTAACTTTTAAAATACATAAGCACAAACAGTTGGTGGGGCTAGAAATGAACAATTAGTGTGCATTGCAGTTTATCTTAGTAGGCATGAAGGGAAAGTCTGTGTTACCATGGCAACAAATTAGTTTCCTCCTTTATTTTCTAACATGCTGTACACAAATTACAGGTTAAATCTGATTGCATTGGGGAGCAAAACCCTTATGATACATAAAGTGGTTTTATGTTTTAATACTGGTGGTTTGAAATGGTTACATCTTGGACAAATAGACTATATGGCTCATGGCATGTGAGTTTTGGCACCAAACACAAGTGTCCCCCTCATTCCCAAGCTTCACATACATGGGTGAAATAACATGGGCTGGACTCTGTGCATGGGTTAGACAACATGGGTTGAGTTCTATGTCTGGGTCAGACCAGGGGCGGACTGACAACTCATGGGGCCCCGGGCAATAGGGGATCATAGGGCCCCTGTGTCCTTGCCCAAACTCAAAAAAGCCTATGAAAAAGGTACCAGGGGCATCTCATGGGGCCGCCTACTGACCCCGGGCCCTCGGGCAGTGCCCGAGTTTCCAAATGGTCAGTTTGCCCCTGGGTCAGACAACAGGGGTTGGGTTCTATGTCTGGGTCAGACAACAGGGGATGGATTCTGTGTCTAGGTCAGACAACATGGGTTAGGTTCTGTGTATGGGTCAGACAACATGGGTTGGGCTCTGCTTGCTGTTCCGGAAACATGGGTTGGGTTCTGTGATTAGGTCAGACAACATGGGTTGGGTTCTGTGTCTGGGTCAGACAACAAGGGTTAGGTTGTGTGCCTGTATCAGACAACAGGGGTTGGCTTGTGTGCCTAGATCAGACAATATGGGTTAGATTCTACAAGTGGGTCAGACAACATGGGTTTGGTTCTGTGCATGGGTCAGGCAACATGGGTTGGGTTTCATGCATGGGTCAGACAGCATAGGTTGAGTTCTATGTCTGGGTCAGACAACAGGGTTTGGGTTCTATGCCTGTATCGGACAACATGGGTTAGGTTCTGTGCATGTGTCAGACAACATGGGTTGGGCTCTACGCATGGTTCAGACAACATTGGTTGGGCTCTGCACGCATTTCAGGCAACATGGATTGGGTTCTGTGCTTAGGTCAGACAACATGGGCTGGGTTCTGTGCCTGGGTCAGACAACAAGGGTTGGGTTGTGTGCTTGGATCAGACAACAAGGGTTGGCCTGTGTGCCTGGATCAGACAACATGGGTTAGATTTTGCGTGTGGGTCAGACAACATGGGTTGGGATCTGTGCCTGGGTCAGACAACATGGGTTGGGTTTTGTGCATGGGTCAGACAACATGGGTTGAGTTCTATGTCTGGGTCAGACAACATGGGTTGAGTTCTATGTCTGGGTCAGACAACAGGGGTTGGATTCTGTGTCTGGGTCAGACAACATGGGTTAGGTTTTGTGTATGGGCCGGACTACATGGGTTGAGTTCTATGTCTGGATCAGATAACAGCGGTTGGGTTCTATGTCTGGGTCAGACAACAAGGATTGGATTCTGTGTCTGGGTCAGACAACATGGGTTAGGTTCTGTGTATGGGTCAGACAACATGGGTTGGGCTCTGGACATGGGTCAGACAACATATGTTGGGCTCTGCGTGTGGTTCTGGAAACATGGGTTGGGTTCTGTGCCTGGGTCAGACAACATGGGTTGGGCTCTGTGCTTGGGTCAAACAACATGGGTTGAGCTCTATGTTTGGGTCAGACAATAGGGGTTGGGTTCTGTGTCTGGGTCAAACAACAGGGGTTGGCTTGTGTGCCTGGATCAGTCAACATGGGTTAGATTCTGTGCATGGGTCAGACAACATGGGTTGATCTCTGTGCCTGAGTCATACAACATAGGTTGGGTTCTATGCATGGGTCAGACAACATGGGTTGGGTTCAGTGCCTGGGTCAGACAACATGGGTTGTCTTCAGTGCATGGGTCAGACAACATGGGTTGGGTTCTGTGCCTGGGTCAGACAACAAAAGTTGGGTTGTGTTCTTGGATCAGACAAAATGTGTTAGATTCTGCGCATAGGTTAGACAACATGGGCTGAGTTTTGCACATGGTTCGGACAACATGAGCTGGATTCTGTGCGGGCTTTAGACCAGTGTTTCTCAACCTTTTTTCAGTCAAGGCACCCTTTAAAGTTATGAATAATCTTGAGGTACCCTTTAAAATTATGGGTTGAGTTCTATGTCTGGATCAGACAACAGGGGTTGGGTTCTATGTTTGGGTCAGAAAACAGGGATTGGATTCTGTGTCTGGGTCAGACAACATGGGTTAAGTTCTGTGTATGGGTCAGACAACATGGGTTGGGCTCTGGGCATGGGTCAGACAACATAGGTTGGGCTCTGCGTGCGGTTCCAGAAACATGGGTTGGGTTCTGTGCCTGGGTCAGACAACATGGGTTGGGCTCTGTGCTTGGGTCAAACAACATGGGTTGAGTTTTATGTCTGGGTCAGACAACAGGGGTTGGGTTCTATGTCTGGGTCAGACAACAGGGGTTGGCTTGTATGAATGGATCAGACACCATGGGTTAGATTCTGTGCATGGGTCAGACAACATGGGTTGAGCTCTGTGCCTGAGTCATACAACATAGGTTGGGTTCTATGCATGGGTCAGACAACATGGGTTGGGTTCAGTGCATGGGTCAGACAACATGGGTTGGCTTCAGTGCATGGGTCAGACAATATGGGTTGGGTTCTGTGCCTGGGTCAGACAACAAGAGTTGGGTTGTGTTTTTGGATCAGACAAAATGTGTTAGATTCTGCGCATAGGTTAGACAACATGAGCTGGATTCTGTGCGGGCTTTAGACCAGTGTTTCTCAACCTTTTTTCAGTCAAGGCACCCTTTAAAGTTATGAACAATCTTGAGGTACCCTTTACAATTATGGACAATCTCAAGGCACCTCATTTTTATAATCTAGAAAAACTATTCTAATAGTTTTATCTAACGCAGCAACACCAAAACACCCACACATGTAAGACACCCAATGTTAGAGGGGATTTATTCTTCCAAAGCAAATAGAAGGCTAGAAGGTTGTAATGGTGCACAGTGGAAACCTGTGGCTTTGTGTAACTAAAATACAGGCTTGATCCACCCGCTGGCTTGTATAAAATTTTGGGGCAATTTTTAGTCATTTTGCCAAGGCTGCCCTAAAGAAACATCATGGCACCCCAGGGTTACTGGGCACCCTGGTTGAAAAAAGCTTTGGGCTGAGTTATATGTATAGATCAAATAACATAGATCAGGTTCTGTGCACAAATTAAACAATGTAGGCCTAGTTTTGTGCATTGCTCAGATGACAAGGGCCAGGTTCTGTGTATTGATCAAACAGTATGGGTGGAGTTTTGTGTGTGGGCCAAACAGGAGCCACATATTGGGACAATGGGTTAGGTTAGACAAATGAGGCAGGACAGAACTTTAATGCAATAGACCTAGAAAGTGTGAACTTGTATTAACTAATACAAACAGGTTAAAAAGCATGCATTTAAACTTTTTTTGAGGAGGAGGGGGGAGTGGGAATTATAGTAATATAGGTAACTTTGTGCCCAGGGTGCAGAAATGCATTTTTCATACTACCTCTTCCTCCATCTGTAGTCACTTAAAATAGGGAAAGCCAATGAGGAAAATAACACTATAGGACCAGAACAGACATCACTTGGCAGTCATAATGTGTTAAGCTCTACCTCCCACTGTGTGTTCCCATTAACTGACTGCTAAACACCTCACATTAGAAGATCCCATGTATTAAATGTTCCTAGATAAAACTATGGTGTTCATTCTGAGAGAGATAAAAACATTCTTTAGAACTTTTTTAGCTATTTTGTTTAGTTATGTTTTATGGCTGCATAGTATTTTAATGATATATTACAATGTCCAGTGGTCAGTTCATCTTACGTAGAAAAGATGCACAAATTGCACACATTAATACACTATACAATATATATGCAGTAACTATATCTTGTGAATTTATCTTGTGGTGCTTTGACACATGTTGTTCACAGAAGCATGTGGTATTTGTATTGTCATGAACCCTATGCTAATTTAAAAAAAAAACATTTTTAAAATGTACATCTGAAAATCTGCTGAACCTACTGTTTGCATGGTACATTATCAATTTGTGCTGTATTTTGTATTTAACACAAAAGTTATTGCACATTTCGTTTCCTGAAAATACTGCAAGTTTAGGTTCACATTTATGAGTCTCTCTGAGGTGTCTTTTTAAAAGAGCAAGAAAAGTCAGTTATCTATTGAATATCATTGCAACCCCACTGAAGCAATATAAAGTATCTCTTTACAGCTCAATTACTCAAAGTAGCCCAAGCTTGTATTTTGTCATTGTGGAAGTCAACTATCTCTCCAACGACCCATATGTGGTTTTATATTTCAATATTTTTATTGAAAATCTGAAAAAAGTAGTATACAGAAAAATAGAAAACATAGCCCACCTACATGGTGAGTTGTGGCAAACAATCAGATTCATGGAATATATAGGCACATAAGAATACATCAACCAATGATGTTGTAAACAATAAAACACAACCCCAATAGGGTATCAAATATTCCATTGGTCAGTAGGCATGGGCAGTTTCATATAACCAACTAAAAAAATAAGGAGACCGAAAAAAATAAACAAAAAGAGTTGAAAAGAGGATAAAGAATATATTGGGGGAAAAAAAAAGGAGAGAAGAAAGAAGGAAAGAGGAAGAAAAGAGGGCCAGCCATAGGTCCATTAAATAATAGAGATATACCTAATCCATGGTTCCCATGTATACTCAAATTTAGAAGTATTATTGTTAAAATACTAGTAAATTTATCATTTATCATAATCCGATTAAGTTTCTGTTTGACCAAGTCTAGTGGAATTGTTGACTGTCTCCAATATCTAGCTATAGTAATTTGTGCCGCCAACAAAAGATAAAGAATTAATTTAACTGATTTCTTGGGAATATCAGTGGGCAACAGATGAAATAAGGCTACTTCCGGTGATCTTTGAAAACCGTATGTGGTTTTAAAAAGTAAATGATATCTACAACCTGGAGAAACTAACTGCTACTCTTCATAGTAGGGGGGAGACTTTCCATAAAAAATTGGTTTCATTGGATAGATAACACTTGTTCTCCCCTTTTACGGAAACCTTATCTCCAGACATCTCCACCTCCCCACCGAGACCAGTCTAAGGCCTCATGTACACTGCTGCTCCTAAACATGAGTTTGGGAGCTTATTGGCGTTTTTTTTGCTAAAGCCCCTGAACTCAATAAAAACCTGTGTCCATGCACACATAGGTTTTTACCAGAGTTTAGGGGCAGTTAAACATTCCTCTTCTGAACGCAGAATAATTGCATTCAGGAGAGGAACACTTTAGCCAAAAAATGCTAAACGAAGCAAAAACGCGTGTAAACGTGTCTAAACCCGGCTAAACGCTAACCGCGTTTAGCGCTTGGGCATTTATCTTTGTCAATAGAAAATACTCTGGCCAATAAAATTAATAAACATCCAAGTGCTAAACATGGGCAAACGTGGGTAAACGCGGTACCACGTTTACATGCGTTTAGCTGCTAGTTTCTGCTGCCAGGAGAGCTTAACGTCTAGGGGAGTGCATGTGTACATGAGGACTTAACTGCCACATAATTGACTTAAATGGGGCCCTGACCCCAACCTTTTTCACTCACAACCTCTATGGAAGAATTCCCCAATTGGTGTTGGTTGGGAAGCCATGTCCTGTGTGCCCTGACCCTCCTCCCGGGTCCTCTACTAGACTTGCATTCTTTTTCCGTTTTCCCTTCTTCTTCTTTCTTCTCTTTTCGCCTCTCTCTCTTGTCTTCTTTTTAAATAAGATTTGCGTACAAGATGTTATGTGTAATTCAATTCCTTTATGGGTGCATATACAATTTTGTGTGTGCAGTATTTTTGGGCTCAGCCTGTTCCCATGAATGCTTTTGCCTCTATGGACATATGACGGTTACACACAGGATTTCTCCCTGATAGCGCTGCTGCATATACCTTTATGTACAGTTGTGTTTAGGAGTCTATGGACTTGGCTGACACAATGTTCATTCTTGTGTTGGCTATGATTAAGGCCTACACATGCATTCATAAAATGCTGCACTATGATAGGCTTCATGATCTACAGGTGAAACTTGAAAAATTAGAATATCGTGCAAAAGTTCATTTATTTCAGTAATGCAACTTAAAAGGTGAAACTAATATATGAGATAGACTCATTACATGCAAAGGCTCAGGAACCCTTTGCAGGTGTTATGGCTTAATTAGCTGATTAGAGTGGGACACTTTGAGCCTAGAATATTGCACCTTTTCACAATATTCTCATTTTCTGAGATTGTGGATTTGAGGTTTTAATGAGCTGTAAGCTATAATCATCACAATGATGACAAATCACTGCTTGAACTGTCTTGCTTTGCATGTAATGAGTCTATCTCATATATTAGTTTCACCTTTTAAGTTGCATTACTGAAATAAATGAACTTTTGCACGATATTCAAATTTTTCGAGTTTCACCTGTATTTGTTTCTACTTTCTGTTTTCCACATTCCTATTGAAAATTGATATGACTGCATGCAGGGCTGGTGCTAGACTATTTTGCACCCTAAGCAAGACCAGCTACTTGCACCCCCGCACTAAAAAAAATAAACTTTTTAAAAACAGTAGAAAATATTAAATCAACAAAACATGAAACAGCTAAATTTCTTTTAATTTGCAAGCGCCATAAAATGCCACCAGCACCAATATTAAAGACAATATACAGTCATGGCCGAAATTGTTGGCACCCTTGATATTTTTCCTGAAAATCAAGTATTTCACACAAAAAAGGTATTGCATTAACACATGTTTTGCTATACACATGTTTATTCCCTTTGTATGTATTGGAACAAATATAAAACAGAGGCAGAAAAGCAAATATGACATAATGTCACACAAAACCCCAAAAATGGGCTGGACAAAAGTATTGGCACCCTTAACTTAATATTTGGTTGCACACCCTTTGGAAAACATAACTGAAATCAGTCGCTTCCTATAACCATCAATAAGCTTCTGACACCTCTCACCCGGAATTTTGGACCACTCTTCCTTTGCAAACAGCTCCAGGTCTCTCTTATTGGAAGGACACCTTTTCCCAACAGCAATTTTAAGATCTCTCCACAGGTGTTCAATGGGATTTAGATCTGGGCTCATTGCTGGCCACTTCAGAACTCTCCAGCGCTTCTTTGCCATCCATTTCTGAGTGCTTTTTGACGTATGTTTGGGGTCATTGTCCTGCTGGAAGACCCAGGATCTTGGACGCAAACCCAGCTTTCTGACACTGGGCCCTACAGTGCGACCCAAAATCCTTTGGTAATCCTCAGATTTCATGATGCCTTGCACACAGTCAAGGCACCCAGTGCCAGAGGCAGCAAAACAACCCCAAAACATCATTGAACCTCCACCATATTTTACCGTAGGTACTGTGTTTTGTTCTTTGTAGGCCTCATTCCGTTTTCGGTAAACAGTAGAATGATGTGCTTTACCGAAAAGCTCTATCTTGGTCTCATCTGTCCACAAGACGTTTTCCCAGAAGGCTTTTGGCTTACTCAAGTACATTTTGGCAAACTGTAGTCTTGCTTTTTTATGTCTCTGTGTCAGCAGTGGGGTCCTCCTGGGTCTCCTGCCATAGCGTTTCATTTCATTTAAATGTCGACGGATAGTTCGCGCTGACACTGATGCTCCCTGAGCCTGCAGGACAGCTTGAATGTCTTTGGAACATGTTTGGGGCTGCTTATCCACCATCCGGACTATTCTGCGTTGCAATCTTTCATCAATTTTCCTCATCCGTCCACGACCAGGGAGATTAGCTACAGTGCCATGGGTTGCAAACTTCTTGATAATGTTGCGCACTGTGGACAAAGGCAAATCTAGTTCTCTGGAGATGGACTTGTAACCTTGAGATTGTTGATATTTTGCCACAATTTTGGTTCTCAGGTCCTCAGACAGTTCTCGTCTCCTCTTTCTGTTGTCCATGCTTAGTGTGGCACAGACAGACACACAATGCAAAGGTTAAGTGAACGTCTCTCCTTTTTATCTGCTTTCAGGTGTGATTTCTATATTGCCCACACCTGTTACTTGCCCCAGGTGAGTTTACAGGAGCATCACATGCTTGTAACATTCTTATTTATCCGCAGTTGTGAAAGGGTGCCAATACTTTTGTCCAGCCCATTTTTGGAGGTTTGTGTGACATTATGTCGAATTTGCTTTCTTTCCTCCCTTTTTTTGTTTTGTCCCAATACACACAAAGGGAATAAACATGTGTATAGCAAAACATGTGTTAATGCAATACGTTTCGTGAGAAATACATGATTTCCTGGAGAAATATCAAGGGTGCCAACAATTTCGGCCATGACTGTATATATATTAACCAAATATAAATTAACTGTATTAACCAATCACACAGAGAAACAAAAAAAAAAGAGACAGAGTTACAAAACTCCACAGTAATCAGCAGCCACCAGCTGGCTTGCAGTAAGGGACTGAGTCTGAGAGGAACACTGGAAGGAGCAGCAGCTCAGCTTCTTCACTGGTCCCAGACACCGGGCATCTTCCTCTTTCCTTTCTTCTTCCCCCTCTTCCACCAATCCTCTCACCTGAAGGATCATTCATGATGTGGCAGCACCCCACGCGATCAATCAGCATTCGCTCCCCTCAGCCCGACCATTATCCGCTCCCTTCATCCTCCTGTCACCTCCATGACTTGCCATCCTTCTAGGCTCAGCTCACCTCTGATGGCTCACATACGGTTAACCCTGAAATCAGAGCACACCCCCGCCTATTGATTGGCATCAGCTGTGTAGAAAAAGGTGGAGCCAGCACTGGACACACCCCTTTCAGTCACTAGCTGGCTCCCTGTTTCAGCTGGAGGTTTGTATGTGCCAGGGTGTGTACTGGAGATGTACAGACCGATCCTCTGTTCAGAGACTACTGACAGCCAGGATCCTGCGCTAATGTCATCACTTCCCATCCTAGGGGGATCTGACACTTCTCTGCTACATGGAATACTGTCATGTGTGTATATATGTACTAAATGGTCATGTGTGTAGACAGGATGTGAGACAATTGTGCAGCGTAAAGATACCATCATTCCCTGTATATGAGGAGAGGGGATTCTGCAGAGAAATTAGGAATTCATACAAGAGGTCCATAGGCTACACAGAGAGAGTGCATGCTTGTGCTGTGCCCAGGCACCCCTAGGTGGAAGTGCACCCTAGACGGCTGCTTAGTTTGCCTACTGGAAGCACTGACCCTGACTGCATGCAACGGAGTTCAGGTATGTACAAGGGACATTCAAATCAATCATTATGTGATAAAAGAACAAATTTCAAGGAATGGAATCTACATTTTTTTTCAACATACTCCCCTGCTACATTTTTTACACTTATCCCAGCATTTAACTAATGCCTGGAAAGCTTTGGTATAGAAAGATTTGTCAGTACGCCTGAACAATCCTATTACAGCCTGCTCCACTTCATCATCAGTGTTGAAATCCTGACCACAGAAGGATTTGTCTCTTTTGCAATTTCACAACAGGTTACGTGTCAGTTATCCAGGATCAAGTGTCCACACACTGAGGGTTCACAGGAATGACTGCTGTGGGCTGGGAACCACCAAGGCCTGGGATCCCCACTGACAGACGTACTGTATGTCCATCTCTGAAACGTTTACACCATTCAAATGTCTTACTGCGGCTGAGCGTCTCATCACCATACTGTGCTTGATGTCTTCTGTACATATCCACGGGTTTCACACCTTCGTTCACAAGAAACTTCATCACCACACGCTGTTCTGTTGTCTGCCATCTTGATTAACAGTCTCTGGACTGACCCGCGACATGTACACCGCCTATCAGTAATAGGACACACCTGCCACTTACTACTACGTGTAGTACCACCACGCTAGTATCTCTTTTTTTATACCTGTAAAATTAAAAGTCCTGGTTTGACTAGAATGTCCCTTGTATGATGGTTTATTATGGTGCAGTCCCCAAGAATAGATCTTTCAAATTACTTCCCGATGTTAACTTTTTGACTATACCATTTGCAAGACTTGCTGGTCAGATGTCTCATTGTCTAGCATAGTTATGCTGGTCCAAATACTCAATGACTGCTGTATTAAGATATTTGTCATTGTCCTTTTGAGCTGTATGTATGTATATCTATGCTGAAGTACCTAATAAAACATTTAAATGAAAAGGCCCACACAGAGCTGAAACATGTAAGAAGAAATTACTCTCAGTTTCTTAATCCTGTGTTAAATAAAGGAGAACTGTGATCCCACTAGCATGTGCTGGTCTACAACTTCAAATTGTTCATGTACATACACTGCCTGTAAACGAATGTGACTTGTCTGCCTAAATGAAAAAAAAGGACAAAAAAAAGGGGGCTCTTTGAGGTGGTAATAAATTATAAAATGGTATAATACACTATAATGCCAAAAGTATTGGGACACCCCTCCAAATCATTGGAATCAGGTGTTCCAATCACCTCCATGGCCCAAGGTATATAAAATCAAGCACCTAGGCATGCAGACTGCTTCTACAAACATTTGTGAAAGAATGGGTCGCTCTCAGGAGCTCAGTGAATTCAAGCGTGGTACCGTGATAGGTTGCCACCTGTGCAATAAGTCAATCTGTGACATTTCCTTGCTACTAAATATTCAAACTGTTAGTGGTATTATAATAAAGTGGAAGCAACTGGGAACAACAGCACGTAAAATGACAGAGCGGGATCAGCGCATGCTAAAGGGCAGAGTGCGCAGAAGTAGCCAACTGTCTGTAATTGTCTGCAGAGTCAATAGCTAATGACCTCCAAACTTCGTGTGGCCTTTAGCTTAGCACAGCAATAGTGCATAGAGAGCTTCATGGAATGGGTTTCCATGACCGAGCAGCTGCATCCAAGCCTTACATCTCCAAGTGCAATGCAAAGCGTTGGTGTAAAGCACGCCACCACTGGACTCTAGTCAGTGGAGACGTTCTCTGTCAGGCAATCCAATGAACGTGTCTGGGTTTGGTGGTTGCCAGGAAAATGGTAATTGCCTGATTGCATTGTGCCAAGTGTAAAGTTTGTTGGAAGGGGGATTATGATGTGGGGTTGTTTTTCAGGGGTTGGTCTTGGCCCCTTAGTTCCAGTAAAGGGAACTCTTAAGGTCTCAGCATACCAAGACATTTTGGGCAATTTCATGCTCCCAGGTTTGTGGGAACAGTTTGGGGATGGCCCCATCCTGTTCCAACATGACTGAACACCAGTGCACAAAACCAGGTCCATAAAGACATACATGAGCGAGTTTGGGGTGGAGGAACTTGACTGACCTGCACAGAGTCCTGACCTCAACCTGATAGAACACCTTTGGGATGAATTAGAGCAGAGACTGCGAGCTAGGCCTTCTCGTCCAACATCAGTTCCTGACCTCACAAATGCACTTCTGGAAGAATGGTCAAACATTTCCATAGACACACTCCTAAACCTTGTGGACAGCCTTCCCAGAAGAGTTGAAGCTGTTATAGCTGCAAACGGTGGGCCAACTCAATATTGAACCGTACAGACTAACATTGGGATTTCATTTAAGTTCATTATTATTATTATTATTATACAGTATTTATAAAGCGCCAATAGTTCGCTCAGCGCTGTACATTACAAAGGGGGACAGAACAATACCAATACAATGCAAAATATGAGGGAATTGAGGGCCCTGCTCTTTCGAGCTTACAGTCTAGGAGGGAGGGGATGGTGGCACAGGAGGAGAAAGCTGTGGGAGATGGAGTGGTAGGAAGAGTGGAGGAGGTCGGCAAGTTAGCAGGGGGTGGGGTAGGCTTCCCTGAAGAGGTGGGTTTTCAGGGTGCACCTAAAGGAGAGGAGAGTAGGTGATAATCTGATGGGTTGGGGCAGGAAGTTCCAGAGGATGGGTGACACCCTGGAGAAGTCCTGGAGGTGGGCGTGGGAGGAGGAGACCAGGGAACTAGAGAGAAGGAGGTCTTGTGAGGAGCGGAGTGTGCGTGCTGGGCGGTACTTGGATATTAGGTCGGTGATGTAGTTCGGGGCAGTATGGTGGACAGCTTTGTATGTCAGTGTTAGGATTTTGAATTTGATCTGTTGCGCAATTGGAAGCCAGTGGAGGGATTGGCAGAGGGGTTTGGCAGAAACGGAGCGGTTGGAAAGGTGAATGAGTCTGGCTGCCGTATTCAGGATCGACTGAAGTGGGGATAGCCAGCGGCGAGGCAGGCCAGTGAGGAGGGAGTTGCAGTAGTCGAGTCGTGATATGATGGAGTGGATGAGCTGTTTAGTGGTTTCTGGGGTTAGGAATGTGCATATTTCGGCGATGTTGCGGAGGTGGAGTCTGCACGAGTTTGTTAAAGATTGGACTTGGGGCTGGAAGGATAGGTTGGAGTCCAGAATGACACCAAGTACTCTGGCCTGTGGGGCAGGTTTGATGGTGGCGTTGTTGGACGTGACGGAGAAGTCAATGGGGGGTGGTGTCCGGGCTGGGGGGAAGACAAGAAACTCGGTTTTGGAGAGGTTCAGTTTAAGGAAGTGGAGCGACATCCAGTCAGATATGTCGCTCAGTAGGTGTGTGATTCGGGCAGAGACTGAGGGGGTGAAGTGGGGGGGTTGAGAGATAGATTTGTGTGTCGTCGGCATAGAGGTGGTAGTTGAAGCCGTGAGAGTGTATAAGTTGGCCAAGGGAGGAGGTGTAGATGGAGAAGAGAAGGGGCCCGAGGACAGAGCCTTGAGGGACCCCAACAGAGAGGGGGAGTGAGGGGGAGGTGGTAGCATTATAGGTAACGCTGAAAGAGCGTTGTGACCGGTAGGATGAGAGCCAGGAGAGAGCAGAATCTGAGGCCGAGGGAGTGTAGTTTTTTGAGGTGGAGGGGGTGGTCGACTGTGTCGAAGGCCGCAGAGAGGTCAAGGACTAGGAGCACTGAATAGTGGCCATTAGCTTTGGCGGTTAGCAGGTCGTTGGAGAGTTTGAGTAAGGCAGTTTCAGTGGAGTGTAGGGGACGGAAGCTGGACTGTAGGGGGTCGAGGAGGTTGTTGTCGTTGAGGTGAGAGCATAGGGGGGTGTAGACTAGGCGCTCGAGGAGTTTGGATGTAAATGGGAGCAGGGAGATGGGTCTGAGGTTGTTCGGGTCATTGGGGTCCAGGGAGGCCTTTTTAAGTATGGGGGTGATGTGTGCATGTTTCAGAGGGGAGGGGAAAGAGCCGGAGGAGAGGGAGAGATTGAAGATGTGGGTGAGGGAGCATAGGATGGAGGGGGAGGGAGGTTGTAGGAGTTGTGAGGGGATAGGGTCAAGGGGGCAGGTGGTGAGGCGGGCATCAGAGAGGATCTTGGAGACTTCCTCGATGGTAGTAAGGTCAAAGATGCGGAGTGTTGGGGGAGCTTCAGTATGAGGAATGTAGGGTGGGGTGGAAGTGGAGGTCAGAGCAGTGGTGGGGCCGTGGGAGAGGGAACAGGGTTGGAGGGAGTTTGAGCAGCGACGAAGTCCCTGCGGGTTATCTCGAGGGGGAGGGGGGATGAGGGGGTAGCTGTGTGAGAAGGGACGGGTTGAGAGGGCGTGTGAGTTGTGGCGATGTCCTTGCGAATTGTGTCAATCTTGTTTTTGAAGTGATTGGCAATCTCAAGGGCAGTGAGTGAGGTGCTGGGTGGAGGTGAGGGTGACGAGAGTAGAGGGTTGAAGGTGGAGAAGAGTCGGTGAGGATTGGAGGAGAGGGTCTTGATGAGGGTCAAGTTAATGGGCGTGTAAAGGCAGACATCCCAATACTTTTGGCAATGTATAGTGTACAGTATATCAATTAAAATCATATTGAGGTTTTCAATAATTAGGCAACATATTTATTCTCTATATTTAAATCACCAGCTTTCAATAAAATAATACTTGGTGATCCTGCCATGAAGGCCCTTGTTCAGGCATTTCCTATTATCGGATGACAACACTTGCCTTGTCTCTCCAGCCAGGCGTTTGCAGAGCAGCACCATAGACTAGAATAGGAGGCTTCAACACCTCCTGACTCGACCAGAGGCTTCCCAAACGCCTCTCTGCCGCCTGCACACAACGCTAGTGTGAACGTAGCCTAAGGGAACTAGAAAAAAATGGCATATGGCCATCACTGGGTGCATGCATGTAGACTGAAAGTCTCTACAAAGAGGCTACAGGAAGATCAGCACGGAGAGGCAACAGAAGGAAAAAAAAAGGTGCAAATTTAAAAACTATGTTTTTTTTTAATTATGGCAGCTCTTTATAATACACAGACCATTAGAAAACCAAATATTATTTAGGTAGGGTTTAAATCTGCTTGTATCCCTATTCCCACAAATGTATCCCTAGAAATCACTCCCCAATGCTGCTAAAATGAAAGCTTACCATTTAAAAATAGGACTATATTTTGTGTCAGGCTATTGGTTGACATTCATGTAAACAGCAAACAAGACATTGTAATTTTAAGACAAAAACAGTCATTTGGAGAACAAAATCTCGTATGCAGAGCAGAGACAAGTAATACAACAGGCTGAAGAGTTTGCCTAAGGCAGCAGGATTTCAGGGCCAGAACATTTTGACAGCAAATTACAAGGAAGCCTTCAAATCTTAATTCAACCGAGTTGTTCTTTTTTTTGTAATCATGAAAACAGTATTAGTTCCCAGGATGTGCTGGATAATAACATCAGTGTGTACACAGGAGGCAGAACACAGAGAGCTAACAGAAGCTGCCATTAGGAGAAACCTCTGCTAAATCTGGGTTCCCATTCTTTACATAATTGCTTCCATCTGTAAAGGGTTTTGGCCCCAATTTAATGCAGAATTAAGCCCTGGTTCACACCAGTGCAACTTGTCATGTGATTTGACAGTTTCAAATATCATGACAAGTCTCACTTTATTGTCGGCAATGGAACAATTCAAATTGGTGCGACTCCAACTTTGCAGCACTGCAACGATTTGAAGAAAAGGTTCCTGCACTATTTTTTGTGATTTCAGGTGTGACTTGCATATACATCTGTGCATGAAGTCTCATAGATGTCTGCCACACTGACACTGACATGCGGCTTTGAAATCGTGCAACTTCAAGTGAAGTTGATTTAGTTACGGACTCAAATCGTCCACTGCTTATCTGTTCCTCTCCTAATTTATGACGCTAGCTTTGAAATGTGCGCACATTGGAAGGGACTCACGCTGATACACAAGTTCAGTCTATGAATACTTCTCTCTAATTTATTGAAATGAAACCGTGAGTTTATATATGAAAAATGATGCGAACATCACGTGATAACAGCATAAGCATTATATTAGTCTTTGATTGGTCACTTTACAGGAAAACAATCTCCGTCATGGTATAGGTGTGATCTTCTTCAGTCTTATCTTAAAAAGAGAAAAACATTCTTTTGTCTTCCAAATCACACGATGGGAGGGGGTCTGTTCCTGTGAGCAAATATTTCTTAAGCAAGGATTTCTTAAAGTACCACAAAGCCCAGCAGGCAGAAAATATTCGCACAACATATATATTCATGCTAAACATTTATAAATATGTGGAAAGAAATAGTATTAAAGTATAAAAGTAAATATGTAAAAAAATGTGTATATATATATATATTCAATTTGAAATGAAATAGGCATTTTACCAAATCCATCACAGTCCCCCCTTAAAATGACTATTTTACTCTGTCCCTATAAAGCCTAGCTCATCTGTCCTTATGTACCTTGGAACTCTTTTATGCTGTACGTTAGACAAGTGATGACTATTTCATCACCTCCCTTGCCACAGACTTTGTACATAAGGAAGTCAGATGCTATCCCTACAAAATTGTGAGATTACTGTTGGCAGAGAGGGACCGTAATGGGGTATAAGGTTTTCCTTCATCTATCATGTGGGGATCCTCTTCTCCTGGTTCAGGAAGGTAGGTGTTCTGTTGTCTACAGCTTTGCTCATCAATTTCCTCACACATGGTATAACACAGCATACAACCAGGGCCAGGAGAATCAGAATTATTAGTACAGTGACCCCTATTTGGACAAGTATCTTTTGCCACCCACTCATCCAACTGAAATATTGATCCCACAAGTTTGTGATCCCTGAATTCTTTTTCAACTCAACTGACAGATCTTCCAATTTCTTTATAGACAGAGTAACCTTACCATTCGGGCCAGTATTGTCAGGAATATATGTACAACATGTTCCGGTTCCTTCTATCATTTTACAGACACCTCCTTTTTCTGCTAAAATCATGTCCAGAGCCATTCTATTCTGGAATGTCATGTAGAATGTAGGGGCTAGCTGGTCAACGATTCCTTGAAGGGCATCCCTGGTGTAATTCACAAACCTCTGTTGGTTGTAGTATATGTAATTTATCTAATCTACATTTTTATTAACAGTTATCATGGGAATCAAGGATTCAAAACCTGCTTTACTTGGTCTCTGGCTTTAAATTAATTAGGCACCCCCCTTGGGACTCCAATGGCATCTATATACACATGTGGGTCAAAACTACCAGAATGAGCTTTTCGTTTCCTCCTACGGCCAGGCGTTGGGTCAGGGGTATTCTCTGCTAGGATGTGGAGAGGCATAATGGCCTTTACAAGGGCATACTCACCAGTCCAAATCCCTTCCAATCTTATTCTAATCTTTTGGTCCCCAGTAATCATCCATGACACATATGTATACCTGGTCACTACTACTGGAACATGCTCGTTGTGTCAAGATCATATAGATTATGGTCATAGCACCACATGGGATCTATACTACAGAAATCAAAAGGTGAAAATAGCTACATGAGTATTGGATAAATTGTACCAAAATATAGTGGTGTCACCTATTTCGGTGATATCCACCTGTTGAGCCTCTGTCAGACTCATTAGAAAAAGGATATACAACATAGTTGTCATGGTGTAGATGACGCCTTTCCCTCAGGGTTCGGGACTTTCTTGGTTTGGGAGGCGTGTATCCAAGTGTTCTTCCTGGCCACCTTGTCAGAAGGGGCTGTGGTCAGCAGAACTTGGAATGGACCATCATATCTTGGCTCAAGGGAATGTTTCCTCATAAATGTCTTTACTAATACCCAATCTCCGGGTAATAGGCTGTGAGTTCCTGTATCTGACTCAGAATCTGGAATGCAGAAAACACTTGGACATGGATACGGGTTAATTCACGTAATAATACAGTAACATAATCAGCTAACACATCAAATTGTAATTGCAACTGTTGTGGAAAATAACAACCAAGTCTGGGGGCTGAGCTAAACAAAATCTCATAAGGGGATAGGGAGTGTTCTCTCTTGGTGTGTATCTGACACTAAATAGGGCAATAAACAGACTGTCTGGCCAACTCATGCCAGTCTCTTGGGCTACTTTTAGCATTCTTTCTACTTTCCCACTACTTTGGGGGTGATAGGGGGTATGGAACGCCAGAGTGACTCCTAATGCCGCCCATATTTCTTTGGTTACTGAAGCTGTGAAGGCGGGGCCCTGGTCACTCTCTATCACCTCTGGAAGCCCATATCTGCATACAACCTCAGTGGGGAGTTTCTTCGCAGTTGTTTTAGCAGTCATGTTAGTTACAGCAAAGGCCTCTGGCCAACTGGAAAACATGTCCAATACCACTAGGGTGTACTCAACCGCCCACTCTTTGGCATCTGGATATGATCAATTTGTATCCTTTGAAAAGGGTATAGGGGTTTGGCCAAGTGTTTCTGTGGTGTCTTCTCTGTGCGTCCCGGATTGAATTTTGCACAGATGGCACATGTTCTGCAAAAATTGTTCGTCAATGTGGTGATTCCAGGCGCTATATCGTACTTGTTGATGAGAGAGTTCATGAGGCTCTTTGACAGATGGGCTGCTCCGTGTGCCCACTGGACTACAGCTGGAAACATATTCTTGGGTAAACAAAGCCTCTTGTTGCACTCAAACAGACCGTCTTTGAAAATAGCTCCTCTCCGTCTCCAGCTTTCTTTTTCTTCTGGACTTGCTGCTTCTTGGAGTTCCTTGAAGTAGTTTCTGTCCACAGGTAAGGTCTGTAAAGTGAACATTGGTTCCCACTCTCCGGTCACCTCTCCTTCCATTTCTGGTGGTCGTTTTGCCGCCAAATCTGCCAGATTATTGCCTTTGGCTTCTGAAGAGTTTAATTTCCCATGAACTTTTACCTTCAGAATAGCCACTTGAATGGGTAGAAGGAGTGCTTCCAGCAGTCGTCCAATGGCTGCTCCATGTCTTATGGATGTACCTGCCGCAGTCATAAATCCTCTTGCCTTCCATATGGGTCCAAAGTCATGGGCCATCCCAAAGGCGTATCTGGAGTCTGTGTAGATATTGGCCCTTTTTCCTTAATTCATCTGGCATGCTGTTGTGAGTGCTTGAAGTTCAGCTCCCTGTGCAGATATTGCTGGCGATAGGGCTCTTGCCTGTAGGACTGTGTCTTCAGTAGTGACCGCAAATCCTGTATGGTATTTGCCTCCATCGTCTGCATATCTGGAACCATCAACAAACAAGGTGAAGTCTGGGACCTGCAGAGGTGTTTCACTCACTGTGGGAAGATGGAAGGTTTCCATTTTCATCACTTCAAGACAATTATGAGGCTCAATGGCTCCATTATCCTCTCCACTTTCTTCATTACCTTCATTACCCCCCTCAGCAATTGGGAGGAGAGTGGCCGGATTCAGGGTTTGGCAATGTAGGAGAGTGACGTTATCAGGAAGTTGGAGGGAACACTGTAGTCTAAGATGCCTCGCTGTGGACAAATGTTTAGGTTGGACTTGGTTTAAAGTGGCAGCAATGGCATACGGTACCAGAAGAACAAGTTCATGTCCCAGTACGATATCAGAGGTGTTATCCAGCAGAGCTGGAGCAGCGAAAACTGCACGCAGACACAAGGGTGCTCCTCTAGCCTACGGATCGTAGGCAGTCTCCGTGGGACTGGGCCAATACTCCTGTGCCATGGCCTTGGCGTTCAGACATGAACAGTTTGAAAGGTTTCTCGTAGTCTGGTAGAACCAGGGCTGGGGCTGAAGAAAATAAGCGTTTTAGAGCCAAAAAAAAAAAGTTGGAGTCGGCCTCTTCGGACAGATGGAAAAACTCAGACTTGAGAGCATCGTAGAGTGGTTGCATAAACCAAGAAACATCAGGAATCCATGACCTACAGTAGGATATGAGGCCAAGAAAGGCATGGAGTGGCTTCTGGCCTAAAGGGAGTGGCAAGTTCTGGATGGCCTTAACTCTTTCCTCCGTAAGATGCCTTGTTCCATGTGAGAGGCAGTGGCCCAAGAATACGACTGTTGTAGAGCACCATTGCAACTTCGGTTTAGAGGCCTTACAGCCTTGGTGTGCCAAGTAACATAGTAAACTCTCTGAGGCTTCTTCAGCCGTGGGCAGGTCATCAGCACAGAGGAAAAGTCATCCACATATTGAAGAAGGACCACTGCCGAATGTTCCTTTTGCCACGTGCCCAGTATGGTGGTCATGGCTTTGGCAAACTGGCTCAGGGAATTTTGCGCCCCCTTGTGGCATAACTGCCCAGGTGTATTGCTGCCCCTCATGGATAAAAAAAAACGAAGAAGTATCTGCAGGGAAGATACACACAGTGAAATATTTTGCTGTTGGAGGTACCCCTGTGAGTAAAGTGTGGGGATTTGGAACGATAGGTGTCTCTAAGACAGTGGCTTCATTCACTGCTCGGAGGTCCTGTACCATCCTGTACTTCTCTGGTTCTCCTTTGGGTGTCTTCTTTTTTTTTTATCGGGAACAAAAATGTATTACATGGAGAGGTACAAGGTATGAGTGCACCATTTGCCACAAGGGACTTGACCTACTTCGAAATGGCCTTGGATTGCGCTGGTTTCAGTGGGTACTGTGGTTTCCTGGGTAGGGGAGCTCCAGGCTTCAGTTCCACCATAATTGGGGGTACCTTTTTAAACGTCCAATATCTTCGGGTCCTGTGGACCATAGACCACTTGGGATTCTGCTCAGCACATCCAGTGCTACGTAGAATGTACCATTGACTTGTAAGACCGGACACACTGGGTAGAGGCGGCTCACTCAAGGCATTGGCCTTCCATTTGTCTAATTTGGTGTACCAATAAGGCCACCTCCAGGAAGTGTGCTGAGCAGGAAATGACAACACAGGTGTAGCAAGATGGCTGCCATCAGGAAGTGTACTGGGCAGGGCAGGAAATGACAACACAGGTGTAGCAAGATGGCTGCTAGCAGGAAGTGTACTGGGCAGGGCTGGGGTTATGGGAATAAAGTAGGCGTTAGACAAAAGGGCAGGGCTGTCCCTCCCCTCCTTTGTCCTGAATTCTATCATCACTTTTATGATACATTATACAATCGCCATTTTATTGAATTTCTTCCAACTATCCTTTATGCAACGCTTTTACAGTTTTTTTTTTGTTTTTTTACCAAGCTTCTGTCACGTTCAGCAAACCTTTTTTCACATAACATTCCTCTCTGTTCCTACAATGATTTATGCCAGTCCTGACCTTCAGCTTACAAACTTTCTGCTACTTTAGATAACTTTTTTAACTGCTTCACTTCCTTCGCAATATGACATGCCAGTAATCCTTTTCAATATTTAACACATTAATGGTACACATAAACAGTTTTTTTTCTTTTTTTTTTTTCCCTGTAGCAATACCTGTTCTGTCCAATACTCTTTGTGGATAACTTTGGCTACATTATACCAAACTTCTTACTGTCTTCAGCACATGTTTGTCAACTAAGACATCTTTCTTCTCTTTTTTTTTTTTCTGATACCTCCTTATCTTTGATTCCACATACTTTCACTAACTTAGCTAATTCCTTCACATACTGCTCCCCCTCCCTCTGTGCAAC
Organism: Staurois parvus; assembly: GCF_062004578.1. Classification (NCBI taxonomy): domain Eukaryota; kingdom Metazoa; phylum Chordata; class Amphibia; order Anura; family Ranidae; genus Staurois; species Staurois parvus. The sequence goes on from NW_028317821.1 coordinate 5,483,818, forward strand.
CAGGTCACGTGCTAACATTCCTTTCTAGGGGTCTTATCAGCATCTGACCCATCTCCTCCTGTCTCTGGTCCTTCCTAACAGAAATCTTAAGACACTTCACAGGCTGCTGTCCAGACTTTCCTTAACCCTTAACAAACCCCAACCTTCTGTTATGAATGGCAAACATTAACTTCAGACACACATTTAGGACATAACATAGCAGTCTATCTTGGTGGGCTATGAGTACAGATCACTGAGTAAATCATCGTAACCCACACAGTTACGGCACCACGCTGTCACACTACGTGACGCGTACCCGACACCTCCTCTGTTGTGGTCAACACACAAGGTTACCACACACCAAGAGAAATTATGTGTCAAAACCCTCAGTAGGTCCACTCCTCTTCCACCTCAAGACTGATACATAAAAACACACAACAGAGACCCAGGTAACAGATAAGCACATGCAGGTATATTTAAATAAACTCCGGGCAAGCAAGGTTACCTGCCTTTAGTGACCTTTAGCAGCCGTAATAGGCACAGGTATGAATCAACAACAAAGACAGGATAAGCAATGGTAAGATAGCAAAATATATCTTGCCATGCACCAGAGGCGATCAATCTCCGGCCTGTCCAGTTTGACTGACACCGAACGCCTTTTAAGATCGGCTGGCTGCAGGTTCATGACCCGGAGTCCCGGATTTCGGCATCAGCTGATTTAGTTACGGACTCAAATCGTCCACTGCTTATCTGTTCCTCTCCTAATTTATGACGCTAGCTTTGAAATGTGCGCACATTGGAAGGGACTCACGCTGACACACAAGTTCAGTCTATGAATACTTCTCTCTAATTTATTGAAATGAAACCGTGAGTTTATATATGAAAAATGATGCGAACATCACGTGATAACAGCATAAGCATTATATTAGTCTTTGATTGGTCACTTTACAGGAAAACAATCTCCGTCATGGTATAGGTGTGATCTTCTTCAGTCTTATCTTAAAAAGAGAAAAACATTCTTTTGTATTCCAAATCACACGATGGGAGGGGGTCTGTTCCTGTGAGCAAATATTTCTTAAGCAAGGATTTCTTAAAGTACCACAAAGCCCAGCAGGCAGAAAATATTCACACAACATATATATTCATGCTAAACATTTATAAATATGTGGAAAGAAATAGTATTAAAGTATAAAAGTAAATATGTAAAAAAATGTGTATATATATATATATATTCAATTTGAAATGAAATTGGCATTTTACCAAATCCATCACAAAGTCGCATGATTTCAAACTCGTATCCAGTTTGAACCAGAGCTAAAGGCAGAGATGCTTATCTCTGCTACAACGGTCCAATGCCCACGTGGTCCCTTGCCGGCATTTTTAGTTGTCTTGATTGGCCGCAGTGGGATGACATCATTCCCACGCATGCAAGCAAGTCATTCATCCCGCCACACTGGCAATGTGCCAGAAGTATAAACTGAGCTGGGCATATGCAGCTCAGTGAACATTCTCCAGTGTATTGCAAACAGGCAGGTACGGTTATTTAAATGGCAACTCCACTTTTGTGGTAAAAAAAATAAGCAAATAAAAAAAAAAAAAAAAATATATATATATATATATATATATATATATATATATATATATATATATATAGCGTATACAATTGTGACACAAGTCATATTGAAATTGAATGTTATTAAAAATGAGCTTTCCTTTTCACCTCTGTAAATTTCTGTCAAATGTAATGCAGCTGGCAGAGTGGATTGCTCTGGCCAGCTCAGTGGATTGCTTTAAAAAAGGCCTGGATTGTTTCTTGGATACACAGAATATAACTGGATACTAACATTTATAGGAATTTTTTTTCCCTGCAGGAGCAAATTGGATCATGCTTTGCTGGGTTTTTTGCCTTCCTCTGGATCAACTGTGGGTATAGGATTCTAATGTTTTTTTTCTATGGTTGAACTGGATGGACTTTTGTCTTTTTTCAGCCAGACTATGTAACTATGTGATATTGCTACCTGGATGAAGGTATTCTGTAGACAGATGGCGTACATAATGCCGCCCCCCCCCCACCTCAGATATGTCATTTCCCGCTTCAGTGATTGGCTCACTGATTTTCCCAGAAGTCTGCACTAAGATTCAAGTCAGATTTTTGGCATCCCCGGCAACAAAAGTGTCATTTTTGGTGAGATACTTCCAAAGGGAAATCATGTCTAAAGAGAGGCAGTTTTCCTCATTAGAGCCCTGCAGGTGCAGCAGCTGATTGATTATGAAGTCACTCCCATACAGATTCACTCTGCACATGGACACAGACAAACAGCTACTTCTTCAGAATAGGAAGGTAGGAATTTCCAACAAACTTTGTTAAAATCCCAGCAATGTACATAGATCACTCAGATGTTTTTGGTTTTTTTTTCTCAACAAAGATGGAGTTACTCTTTAAGGCCAGGTTCACACTACCTGCAGAGAAAAACATTCTGTTCTCCAGGTAGTAATCGCAGCTACCATGCCTTGCGCTTTTATAACACAAGATGCTGTTACCTCCTTTTGTTTTCTAAACTTTAATGGATTGACATACCTTTCATTTCTATATACAGCAGCTCAACTGTGCTGCGCAGAGAGCTGTGGAGCATTGCAGATATATGCAGACATTTTGCATTTTTCTGCACTGTTGTGCATTGCAGTTGACAGTTGCGAAGAAGTGCAAACAGGGCACACAGAAAACAATGGTTTTGAGGAGAGCTGCGTTTTTCTTACGCATAAACGCTGAAGTGTGAACATTCCCTTTATGCAGTAGAAACACTGCATCTCTTCTATTTTAGGCTGCTTTCATATTCCTCCAATGCAAAACTGTGGTAAAAATACATATGCGTTTTGCCGCAATTCATTTTCTGGGTGCCTATTACCCAGCATGAACCCTCTGAAACCTGGATATGTGACTCAAAAAACGTACCAAAAGTGCAACACAGGTGCGTTTTCCATTCATTTCATTGGGGACCTGCATTTTTGGTGTACTTTTGAAAAATGCACCAAAGATGCAGCATGCAGGACTTTTCAAACGCACTGCACCCGCAGCGCATTGGTGTGAAGACTCCCACAAGATTTAAAGGGATTGCATTTTTGCTGTGTGTTTAGCACAGTATGGCAACAGTTGTACTTCAAAACATTAAAATGGAGTGAAAGTTCACCTTAAAGAAAACCTATCAGGAATGACATGGAGGCTGCCATTGCTGATCTCATGTAATATGTGATCAGCAATGGCATGTGCTAGAATGTGCTAGATGTGTAGTCATCAAGCCGACCCTGTTGACTGAAAACACTGACCTAAAACAAATATATCAATAAAGACTTCTCTCTGGCTCTTTGGATCTGCATACTTGTTCCAGAGGATGTTACTGAGTTTTAAACCAAAGAATCAGCATAACAGCCTGGCAACTAGCGTCTTCAGAAGTAGATCAACAATGGCAGCCCTTATGCAAAGTTTACTTTAAAGCAGAACTCCGGGCAAAAACTTTCATGTCCTTGTTGCTCTTTTCCTACCGTCACTGAATATGTCATCCATCTTCTGGTTCACTCAGTAGTTGCTCTGAAATAGCCTATTCATTTTCAAGTCAAACCATTAATTTTCTTTGGTTTCCTGTTTGTAAGACCAGTGGCTGCTATGCCTCCTATTCCCCCAGCTACTGGTCGTGGTACATCCCTTCTGTAGTTCTTTCTCCAGGAAGAATTTATGTAATTCAGCCCCACTTGCAGTGGTCGATGGACTGAGACTCTCAGACACATTCAACATGAACATGCCTAGTGTACCCAGCCACATTCGCTACAATTCCCTGTGATTGATGGGAACTGTAGTTTCCTTTTACTGCAGAGAGAGAGGAGAGGATATGATGTATTCCCAGCTGTTACACCTCTCCCTTGGCAAAGCAGATGCTGTTATCTTTTGAATTACAGAGATGAGGTCATAAAATTCAATTAGACTTTTTCTCCTAAATGGTAAGGATTTTCAAAATGTTATTACCGGTTTAGTGTTTTGTGTAGCGGAGGTGTACTAATGGCTGATTTGTTTTGCCTATCCCGGAGTTCTTCTTTAATATTTCAATATCGGGCACTTTTACCCCCTTCCTGCCCAGGACAGCTTTCAGTACTCTCACACTTTGAATGACAATTGCACGGTCATACAACATTGTACCCAAACTAAGTTTTTATCATTGTGTTCACACAACTAGAGCTTTCTTTTGGTGGTATTTGATCACCACTGGGTTTTTCTATTTTGCTAAATATACTAAAAAAAGACAAAAAAGTTTGAAAAAATAATTTTCTTTGGTGAAAATAACCCAAATTAGTAGTTATTATTTAGTCTGTAGGAAAGTTGTAGAGTCCACAAACTATGGTATATATCTGAAAATCGATCAATCCTGATGCACTGATGGTCTATTTCTTGAGGCCCAAAAAATGTCAGGACAGTACAAATGTCCCCAAAATTACCTCTTTTTGGAAAGTAGATGGTCTGAGGTATTTAGAAAGAGGCATGGCAAGTTTTTTGAAGTCATTTTTTGTCATATTTTAAAAAAATTAAGAAATTAATATTGAAAAAAAAAAATCACAATTTTTTTTTTACATACTGTCCTCAGTGCAGTACAGCGTCATCATATAACTGGTTTAGCGGTGATCAGGGATACTGACTGGTGACAGTAAAAAAAAAAAATATTTTTTTTTAATTACATTTTTCTTTCTTTTTTACACAATTTATTTTCTATAACACACTGTGACCAGAGTAATATAATGTTACCATATTAACATTGTACTACTATGGGTAAGTGATTAGTATTTTTTTTTTTATTTTACACATTATGATTGCTTATAGCAATGAATTTAATTTTACTGAATAAAATCAATTCATTCAATTTGTTTTGCTGTGATTAGCCACAGCTAATCACATGACACAGATGATTGGCCCAGTCTGTACCATGTAACCACTGTGACCAATCACAGCTAGCAACACAATTGTATACAATGGATGGCATGAAAGGAAGCCATCCATTCTTTACAATTGTTATGTGGCCTGCTGTGATTGGTCGTAACAGTCACATGGTACTGGCAACGGACGGGTACACAGATCAGTCATTGGCTGTGTCCAATGGACACAGCCGATGGCAGATCCCTCCGCAGCGTGGCCCTGCCGGGCACACGTGAGGCAGCGATCAGGGAGGACATCATATGAGGTCCAACTGGATCGACAAAAGTCCTCCTCAGCCATCATTTTACTATAGACCGGGCAGGAACTGGTTAAAAGAGTTCTATGGTCAGAGCATATACTTTCATTTGTGTGACACAGCAGAGCCTACTCACAGTACATGGTGAATATGTGTCATGGACAGGTTCACCAAGACTGTTGTACAGTGCAGCAACACTGCTTATGGACCCCAACAATAGCCGTCAGAAGAACACAGTAAAGAACTGCCCCCTATAAAGCCAATCTACAAGCCCCCGTATTTACTACTCACATAAAGGGTACTTCTGTACAGTTAGCCTAGGCTTAGAATTGACACTAGTAATGCACTTTGGCAGTATAGTCTCCTGAATACAGTAATTTTACCCCCATTACTGTCCATTGCTGCAGTCTCGGTGATTTTGCAAAATGTTTTTTTCAAAAATACGCACGTTCCTAACCCCAGAAACCACTAACCAGCTCATCCACTCCCTCATCATATCATGACTCGATTACTGCAACTCCCTCCTCACTGGCCTGCCTCACCACAGGCTATCCCCGCTTCAGCCTGTCCTGAATATGGCGGCCAGACTCATCCACCTTACCAACCGCTCCGTTTCCGCCACCCCCCTCTGCCAATCCCTCCACTGGCTTCTAATTGCCCAACGGATCAAATTCAAAATCCTAACACTGACGTACAAAGCTGTCCATCATACTGCCTAAAACTACATCACCGACCTAATATCCAAGTACCACCCAACATGCACACTCCGCTCCTCACAAGACCTCCTTCTCTCTAGTTCCCTAGTCTCCTCCTCCCATGCCCGCCTCCAGGACTTCTTTAGGGCATCACCCATACTCTGGAACTCCCTACCCCAATCCATCAGACTATCACCTACTCTCCTCTCCTTTAGGCACACCCTGAAAACCCACCTCTTCAGGGAAGCCTACCCCACCCCCTTCTAGTTCCGGACCTCCTCCACTCTTCCTACCACTCCATCCCCCACAGCTATCTCCTCCTGTACCACTATCCCCTCCCTCCTAGATTGTAAGCTCCAAGGAGCAGGGCCCTCAAACCCCTCGTGTATTGCATTGTATTGTTATTGTACTGTCGCATGTTCTGTCTCCCATTGTAATGTACAGCGCTGAGCGAACTGTTGGCGCTTTATAAATACTGTATAATAATAATAATAATAATTTTGTGGATCTTGCTATATTTATGCTGATCCTGGTGCATAGTGTCATCTCATACCTACTGCTGACCACTGATTATACCATATGTTGAGTAGTACTATTACTATTGCTAATCTACTTTCATGCCTTTATCATTACCAATCATATTATGTGACAATATGTTGAGATTTGCCTTTACTAATTTGTGTACCTGGTATCGCCTTCAGTGATTTCAGTGATATTTAAAGCTTTGTTCACTTAACCTAGTGTGTCAGAGGGGCTGAGGTCAAAGCAAAAAACAGAGAACCCATCCTATCCAGTGGCTCCTGCCAGGGTAGCACTATACAGTTGTGTTCAAAATAATAGCAGTGTGTTGAAAAAAAGTGAATAAAGCTCAAAATCCTTCTAATAGCTTTTATTTCCATACACACAAATGCATTGGGAACACTACACATTCTATTCCAAATCAAAACATATTTTTCTTCATATCAAATTTGTGTTCCTCTAAAAAAATTGAAAAAAAGTGAATATTAGACTGTTCAAAAAAATAGCAGTGTTTGTATTCTTCTTTACAAACTCAAACATTCACTATATAAACTGAAAAATGTTTGAAGATTTTGCTTTCCTTTGAATCACTTAATGAATATTTAGTTGTATAAGCACTGTTTCTGAGAACTGCTGTACATCTGTGTTGCATGGAGTCAACCAACTTCTGGCCCCTGTGAACAGGTATTCCAGCCCAGGATGATTGGACTACATTCCACAGTTCTTCTCTATTTCTTGGTTTTGCCTCAGAAACTGCATTTTTGATGTCACCCCACAAGTTTTCTATTGGATTAAGATCCGGGGATTGGGCTGGCCACTCCATAAAGTCAATCTTGTTGGTCTGGAACTAAGATGTTGCACGTTTACTGGTGTGTTTGGGGTCATTGTCTTGTTGGAACACCCATTGACCACGCAATTGTCAGTTAAAGTAACGCAGCACCGTATGACAAAAATGGCCTGGTCAGGAAGGGGGGTAAATCCTGTGGAGGGCGAGTGGTTAAAATAGCCCAAAGGAATCTGAGAGGACACCTTGGGACAGCACTGTGTAGGTTTATTGTATATATAAAAACTTTGAACATAAATGTCTAATTGTACTAGTAACTAGTAACTGAAGACTATTATGTGATCAGGACCACTTAATTCTTTGTTTCCTTGGGAACGACAACAGAAAAGGAAGGTTCTTTGATAATATGCCCACCTCCTACAGTATAGTTCATAGAGTGAAAAAAAGGATTTTGTAGCAAAAGGACTTTTGAAGGCGTATCTCAGAAAAATTTTAACACAAAAATCATATAATAAAAAGTCACATTTTATTATACAAAAATTAAAAAGGAAACAAGCGTGACCATATCCATATGTTACAAGAAAAACTAGTTCACATATTCCATATAGTTCTTGTTATTACATGAACAGTCCACAATGAAGCTTGGCATGTTTCGAACACTCACTGTCTTCCACAGCATGGATCAGTAAAAATAGACCATCATCTCATGATAACATCCTGGTGATCCAACATCTCCATAGGGCCAGGGGAGAATTTCATGGACCACAAATCATCATATACAGTATGGCACAAGAGACGCCAAAGATGCCATCCAAACAAATGCTATATGTATATCCAGGATATAGTTCCAAAAGGGAGCAAATAGAAGGAGGGAACGCTCCTAGTAGTACTGAGATAGATGTACTTAAATGTCCAATCAGCAGCCTGGATAATAGTGTTAGCCAGTAAGTTCTGTCAGTTCATTGTCCATAACAGAGATTGAAAAAAGACTGACACAGAGTAGAGACTCTGCCCCAATGGTCAATGACATGCTTTTAAATAAATGGTCATATCAGGGATGGACCTACCATTTGTCCACACTGTGCAACTGCATAAGGGCCCTTTGGGACTTAGGGGTCTGTTTATACTAGATGCATGACAGATACAGTTGTGTTCAAAATAATAGCAGTGTGTTGAAAAAAGTGAATAAAGCTCAAAATCCTTCTAATAGCTTTTATTTCCATACACACAAATGCATTGGGAACACTACACATTCTATTCCAAATCAAAACATGAAGAAAAATAGATCAAATTTGTGTTGTTCCTCTAAAAAAATTGAAGAAAAGTGAATATTAGACTGTTCAAAAAAATAGCAGTGTTTGTATTCTTCTTTACAAACTCAAACATTCACTATATAAACTGAAAAATGTTTGAAGATTTTGCTTTCCTTTGAATCACTTAATGAATATTTAGTTGTATAAGCACTGTTTCTGAGAACTGCTGTACATCTGTGTTGCATGGAGTCAACCAACTTCTGGCACCTGTGAACAGGTATTCCAGCCCAGGATGATTGGACTACATTCCACAGTTCTTCTCTATTTCTTGGTTTTGCCTCAGAAACTGCATTTTTGATGTCACGCCACAAGTTTTCTATTGGATAAGATCCGGGGATTGGGCTGGCCACTCCATAACATCAATCTAGTTGGTCTAGAACCAAGATGTTGCACGTTTACTTGTGTATTTGGGGTCATTGTCTTGTTGGAACACCCATTTCAAGGGCATTTCCTCTTCAGCATAAGGCAGCATGACCTCTTCAATTATTGTGATGTATTCAAGCTGATCCATGATCCCTGGTATGCGTAAATAGGCCCAACACCGTAGTATGAGAAACATCCCCATATCATGATGCTTGCGCAACCATGCTTCACTGTCTTCACAGTGTACTGTGGCTTGAATTCAGTGTTTGGGGGTTGTCTGGCAAACTGTCTCCGGCCACTAGACCCAAAAAGAACAATCTTACTTTTATCAGTCCACAAAATGTTGCGCCATTTCTTCTTAAGCCAGTCAATGTGCTCTTTGGCAATTGTAACCTCTTCAGCACGTGTCTCTTTTTCAACAGTGGGACTTTGCGGGGGCTTCTTGCAGATACTTGGCTTCACATAGGTGTCTTCTAATTGTAACAGTACTCACAGGTAACTTTAGACCTTTTTTGATCTTCCTGAAGCTGATTGTTGGCTGAGTCCTTGCCACTTTGGCTATTCTTCTATCCATTCGAATGGCAGTTTTTCGCTTTCTTCCACGTCTTTCAGGTGTTGGTTGCCATTTTAAAGCATTTGCGATCATTTTAGCTGAGCAGCCTATCATTTTCTGCACTTCTTTATATGTTTTCCCCTCTCCAATCAACTTTTTAATCAAGGTACGCTGTTCTTCTGAACAATGTCTGGAACGACCCATTTTCCTCAGAATTTCACAGAGAAATGCACTGTAACCAGCATGTACAACATTTGCTGCCTTCCTTCCTTAAATAAGGGCAATAATTGCCACCTGTTTTTCAAAGAATGAATGACCTCACTAATAGAACTCCACACTGCTATTATTTTGAACATGCCCCTTTCAATTAGTGATTCAATTACACAGAATCAGCAGCATGTATGTCATGATTGTTGGGTCTGTTGGATTTCTATTACTCTACTACACCTGCTAGTAAATTATTTGCCATGTAGAAATATCATTTCTACCAAAAACAGTGATTGATCAGGTTAGTGATGTCTGACTGCTATTATTTTGAACACAACTGTATATGTACTTGTTGAATATGAAATATAAAATATTTGTTTCCAGTTTTCATAATTATTTAAGTGAGTATACAGCTACCATGTCAATGCACACTAAAATCAAGGGAGTCACCCGCTTTTCTGTTCCCCTTACCATGTCACATAGATCCTCTTTACTGTATCACTGAACTAAAATTAGCTTGTCTTTATTAATAATACTGATCTGTGTGATTGTGAAGATTATATTTGTTACTATAGCAACTGAACACTAACCCTGTACATAAAGCTGTGCAAAATAGACTCCTTCACCCTTATTAACATCATATAATGATAAAATAACTTTACACACAATATTATCTACACTCACAGCATGTCGGATGTAACAGATACAAAATACTAGTTACAACAGGTCAAATGTGAAATAGTTAAAGGAAAATTCTATTTGCATTAAGAAAAATATGAAGTACCATATATGATTACCATAAAAATGTATTTTAATGTTTTTTTAATAATTACCTTTGCATATCGATCTGAAGCTGACATTATTTTATTCTGCCAAAAATATAAATCTTATTTCAGATTTTTGAGGGCATTCTGTACAGTTTGTCAGCATCAAGGTACAGTCATTTGGCAGTACAATTACAGGGGTCCTAGGGAAAATGTCTCTCTTGTTACTGATACCAAGCAGGTTATACAGTGGGGATCAAACGTTTGGGCACCCCAGCTAAAAAATTGTATTAATGTGCATAAAGAAGCCAAGGAAAGATGGAAAAATCTCCAAAAGGCATCAAATTACAGATTAGACATTCTTATAATATGTCAACAAAAGTTAGATTTTATTTCCATCATTTACACTTTCAAAATTACAGAAAACAAAAAAATGGCGTCTGCAAAAGTTTGGGCACCCTGCAGAATTTATAGCATGCACTGCCCCCTTTGCCAAGCTGAGACCTGCCAGTGTCATGGATTGTTCTCAATCATCGTCTGGGAAGACCAGGTGATGTCAATCTCAAAGGTTTTAAATGCCCAGACTCATCTGACCTTGCCCCAACAATCAGCACCATGGGTTCTTCTAAGCAGTTGTCTAGAAAACTGAAACTGAAAATAGTTGACGCTCACAAAGCTGGAGAAGGCTATAAGAAGATAGCAAAGCGTTTTCAGATGTCAATATCCTCTGTTCGGAATGTAATTAAGAAATGGCAGTCATCAGGAACAGTGGAAGTTAAAGCAAGATCTGGAAGACCAAGAAAAATATCAGACAGAACAGCTCACAGGATTGTGAGAAAAACAATTCAAAACCCACGTTTGACTGCACGATCCCTCCAGAAAGATCTGGCAGACACTGGAGTTGTGGTACACTATTCCACTATAAAGAGATACTTGTACAAATATGGTCTTCATGGAAGAGTCATCAGAAGAAAACCTCTTCTACGTCCTCACCACAAAAATCATCGTTTGAACTTTGCAAATGAACATATAGACAAGCCTGATGCATTTTGGAAACAAGTTCTGTGGACCGATGAGGTTAAAATTGAACTTTTTGGCCGGAATGAGCAAAGGTACGTTTGGAGAAGAAGGGGCACAGAATTTAATGAAAAGAACCTCTGTCCAACTGTTAAGCATGGGGTTGGATCAATCATGCTTTGGGGTTGTGTTGCAGCCAGTGGCACAGGGAACATCTCACGAGTAGAAGGAAAAATGGATTCAATAAAATTTCAGCAAATTTTGGATGGTAACTTGATGCCATCTGTGAAAAAGATGAAGTTAAAGAGAGGATGGCTTCTACAAATGGATAATGATCCTAAACACACCTCGAAATCCACGGGGGATTACATCAAGAGGCGTAAACTGAAGGTTTTGCCAAGGCCTTCACAATCTCCTGACCTCAACATAATTGAAAATCTATGGATAGACCTTAAAAGAGCAGTGCGTGACAGACAGCCCAGAAATCTCAAAGAACTGGAAGACTTTTGTAAGGAAGAATGGGCAAAGATACCTCAAACAAGAATTGAAAGACTCTTGGCTGGCTACAAAAGCGTTTACAAGCTGTGATACTTGCCAAAGGGGGCAGTACAAGATATTAACTCTGCAGGGTGCCCAAACTTTTGCAGATGCCATTTTTTTGTTTTCTGTTATTTTGAAAGTGTAAATGATGGAAATAAAATCTAACTTTTGTTGACATATTATAAGAATGTCTAATCTGTAATTTGATGCCTTTTGGAGATTTTTCCATCTTTCCTTGGCTTCTTTATGCACATTAATACAAATTTTTAGCTGGGGTGCCCAAACTTTCGATCCCCACTGTAGGTGTGGGCAGTAGCAACAGAACAAAAGCAGGTAAGAATTTGCTACGAAGATTGCTAACATCTTTGCAATGTAAGGAACTGACCATGTGAGGGTTGTTTTTTTTTCCCCACAAGGGGGAATTTGTGATTAGTGACCTTATGGTAAAGGCTAGGTTCACTTTTTGCAGAAAATAGCCAATGGTTTCAAGGGACCCCTAGTAGGTATTAAAAACAGTGCAGCTTTGTAATAATGTTTATTTGGTAAATTGTCACAGGTAATTTGGGTCTCCCTGGAAGCCTTACCGAAAACCCCTCAGTTAGCAATCCCTACATCCTGCTCTGTTGTGAAGACGCAAAAACTGTTGGACCTTCTCGGCATTACAGGAGGGAAAACCCAATGTTTTTGGCATTCTAGAAACAAAGCAAGATGTGGGGACTGCTAAATGGGAATTTTTCACCAAGGTTTCCATGGCGGCCCAAATGGCCCACAGGTATGAAAATAGAATTAACATTTTTACATTAATACTTGACTGCATTGGCTATTTTCTGAAAAAGGTGAACTTAGCCTTTAAAGCTGAACTCCAGGCAAATATCTAAATCCATAGGTGAAGTGCATACATAATGTAGGTGCAGTCTTACCTGCGACAGGATTGGCATTTATAGACATTTTAATCCTATGATTTGCACACCCTGGCAGCCAGCCAGCCTCTGACATGAGCTTTCTCTGCTGCAATTAAGCAGTCAAACATTGTCACTAGAGATGAGCGAATCGAACATGACGAAGTGGAATTCGTTCCAAAGATTTGGAAAAATTCTATTTGCGACGAATCCGAAGATTAGCAAACTTCGGATGCACGAATCGAATTTTCCCAAAAATGGCGGCTGGCCACGGAGAAAATGGACAGAGAAGATGGGGCGGGGATCTCTGGGAAGGCGCGCAGACAAGGCGCGCTGACCCATAATGCATTCATGACATGTGATCGCATTAGCCAATCAGCAGCCAGCCAGCACTGTGTAATGGTGGAGCTATAAATCGCAGCCATCCTAGAATTCTCCATTAGCCTCCGGTCATTCAAGAGAGACAGACCTGTGTGTATTAAGGGACAGAGTTAGGGCCACAGAGACTTTAGGGCCACAGAATCGTTACTCAGGGACACAGAATCGTTACTCAGGGACACAGAATCGTTACTCAGGGACACAGAATTGTTACTCAGGGACACAGAATCATTACTCAGGGACACAGAATCGTTACTCAGGGACACAGAATCGTTACTTAGGGCCACAGCTATCAAAGAATCGAAAATTTAAAGTGACATACACCCTTTTTTTTTTTGGTGGCTGTCGTGCACAGTTGGTGCTGCAGTTTGCCGATTGTGCAAAATAAACTGACTTTCTGCTTCACAACCACTATTGTACGTTCAAAGAGTTAAATCCATTTACACGCCGGCTGGCGGTATTATTTTTTGGGTGATTAGTGCATTCCAGTGACAGAAATGTACAGTTTCCAGCCAACGGCAAGCTGCAATTGACCGATTGTGTACAATAAACTGACTTTCTGCTTCACAACCACTATTGTACGTTCAAAGAGTTAGATCCATTTACACGCCGGGTGGCGGTAATATTTTTTGGGTGATTAGTGCATTCCAGTGACATAAACGTACAGTTTCCAGCCAACGGCTAGCTGCAATTGACCGATTGTGCTAAATAAACTGACTTTCTGCTTCACAACCACTATTGTACGTTCAAAGAGTTAAATCCATTTACACGCCGGCTGGCGGTATTATTTTTTGGGTGATTAGTGCATTCCAGTGACAGAAACGTACAGTTTCCAGCCAACGGCAAGCTGCAATTGACCGATTGTGTACAATAAACTGACTTTCTGCTTCACAACCACTATTGTACGTTCAAAGAGTTAGATCCATATACACGCCGGGTGGCGGTAATATTTTTTGGGTGATTAGTGCATTCCAGTGACATAAACGTACAGTTTCCAGCCAACGGCTAGCTGCAATTGACCGATTGTGCTAAATAAACTGACTTTCTGCTTCACAACCACTATTGTACGTTCAAAGAGTTAAATCCATTTACACGCCGGCTGGCGGTAATATTTTTTGGGTGATTAGTGCATTCCAGTGACATAAACGTACAGTTTCCAGCCAACGGCAAGCTGCAATTGACCGATTGTGCTAAATAAACTGACTTTCTGCTTCACAACCACTATTGTACGTTCAAAGAGTTAAATCCATTTACACGCCGGCTGGCGGTAATATTTTTTGGGTGATTAGTGCATTCCAGTGACATAAACGTACAGTTTCCAGCCAACGGCAAGCTGCAATTGACCGATTGTGCTAAATAAACTGTCTTTCTGCTTCACAACCACTATTGTACGTTCAAAGAGTTAGATCCATTTACACGCCGGGTGGCGGTAATATTTTTTGGGTGATTAGTGCATTCCAGTGACATAAACGTACAGTTTCCAGCCAACGGCAAGCTGCAATTGACCGATTGTGCTAAATAAACTGATTTTCTGCTTCACAACCACTATTGTATGTTCAAAGAGTTAAATCCATATACACGCCGGGTGGCGGTAATATTTTTTGGGTGATTAGTGCATTCCAGTGACATAAACGTACAGTTTCCAGCCAACAGCAAGCTGCAATTGACCGATTGTGCTAAATAAACTGACTTTCTGCTTCACAACCACTATTGTACGTTCAAAGAGTTAGATCCATATACACGCCGGGTGGCGGTAATATTTTTTGGGTGATTAGTGCATTCCAGTGACATAAACGTACAGTTTCCAGCCAACAGCAAGCTGCAATTGACCGATTGTGCTAAATAAACTGACTTTCTGCTTCACAACCACTATTGTACGTTCAAAGAGTTAAATCCATTTACACGCCGGCTGGCGGTAATATTTTTTGGGTGATTAGTGCATTCCAGTGACATAAACGTACAGTTTCCAGCCAACGGCAAGCTGCAATTGACCGATTGTGCTAAATAAACTGACTTTCTGCTTCACAACCACTATTGTACGTTCAAAGAGTTAAATCCATTTACACGCCGGCTGGCGGTAATATTTTTTGGGTGATTAGTGCATTCCAGTGATAGAAACGTACAGTTTCCAGCCAACGGCAAGCTGCAATTGACCGATTGTGTATAATAAACTGACTTTCTGCTTCACAACCACTATTGTACGTTCAAAGAGTTAAATCCATTTACACGCCGGCTGGCGGTAATATTTTTTGGGTGATTAGTGCATTCCAGTGACATAAACGTACAGTTTACAGCCAACGGCAAGCTGCAATTTACCGATTGTGTACAATAACCTGACTTTCTGCTTCACAACCACTATTGTACGTTCAAAGAGTTAGATCCATTTACACGCCGGGTGGCGGTAATATTTTTTGGGTGATTAATGCATTCCAGTGACATAAACGTACAGTTTCCAGCCAACGGCAAGCTGCAATTGACTGATTGTGCTAAATAAACTGACTTTCTGCTTCACAACCACTATTGTACGTTCAAAGAGTTAAATCCATATACACGCCAGGTGGCGGTAATATTTTTTGGGTGATTAGTACATTCCAGTGACATAAACGTACAGTTTCCAGCCAATGGCAAGCTGCAATTGACCGATTGTGCTAAATAAACTGACTTTCTGCTTCACAACCACTATTGTACGTTCAAAGAGTTAAATTCATTTACACGCCGGCTGGCGGTAATATTTTTTGGGTGATTAGTGCATTCCAGTGACAGAAACGTACAGTTTCCAGCCAACGGCAAGCTGCAATTGACCGATTGTGTACAATAAACTGACTTTCTGCTTCACAACCACTATTGTACGTTCAAAGAGTTAAATCCATTTACACGCCGGCTGGCGGTAATATTTTTTGGGTGATTAGTGCATTCCAGTGACATAAACGTACAGTTTCCAGCCAACGGCAAGCTGCAATTGACCGATTGTGCTAAATAAACTGACTTTCTGCTTCACAACCACTATTGTACGTTCAAAGAGTTAGATCCATTTACACGCCGGGTGGCGGTAATATTTTTTGGGTGATTAGTGCATTCCAGTGACATAAACGTACAGTTTCCAGCCAACGGCAAGCTGCAATTGACCGATTGTGTACAATAAACTGACTTTCTGCTTCACAACCACTATTGTACGTTCAAAGAGTTAGATCCATTTACACGCCGGGTGGCGGTAATATTTTTTGGGTGATTAGTGCATTCCAGTGACATAAACGTACAGTTTCCAGCCAACAGCAAGCTGCAATTGACCGATTGTGCTAAATAAACTGACTTTCTGCTTCACAACCACTATTGTACGTTCAAACAGTTAAATCCATTTACACGCCGGCTGGCGGTAATATTTTTTGGGTGATTAGTGCATTCCAGTGACAGAAACGTAGTTTACAGCCAACGGCAAGCTGCAATTGACCGATTGTGTACAATAAACTGACTTTCTGCTTCACAACCACTATTGTACGTTCAAAGAGTTAAATCCATATACACGCCGGGTGGCGGTAATATTTTTTGGGTGATTAGTGCATTCCAGTGACATAAACGTACAGTTTACAGCCAACGGCAAGCTGCAATTGACCGATTGTGCTAAATAAACTGACTTTCTGCTTCACAACCACTATTGTACGTTCAAAGAGTTAAATCCGGTTTTATTTTTGGGGTGCTTATTGAATTAAAGAGTATGTCAGACAACACGCAGAGGAGTGGCAGAGGAGGCAATGTTTCAGGAGCGAGCAGACGTGGCAGCAGAGGAAGGGGTCGAGGCAGCACTAGTCGCAGCCAGAGGCCAGTGCTCCCGGTGTCATCCAGCGGTCGTGTCTCCACCGACAACCCTGCCGTCATCGATTGGTTGACTCTGTCGTCTTCCTCTTCCCAGGTCACCTCTGACACCTACAGCCAACGGTCGGTGGGTATGTCAGACACAACCGTTAGTTGGCATGGCCCGGGAGCAAGCCCACTGAAATCACGTGTCCTCGACCTGCCCCTGTCCTTTGGTGTTCCCTCACGAAGCGAAGTATCGCATGCTGTGGGCTCAGCCCCACTGTACAGTGAGGAAGAGCTAACAGAGGGCGGTCAGGAATGGGGGGAGACATCCGCCTCTTCAGCAGCCAGGCGAAGAAGTACTAGCGAGGAGAGTGGCTCGGTAGCCGGTCTAGAGACAGGTCTGTCTCCTGACCCACACGCAGCCGAGGGGGCTAGTAGTGACGCGGACACCCTAATTGATGATGATGAGGCTGATCGCACTTGGCAGCCTCGTCGTCATCAGGCTATTGCTTCCGCATCATCAGGAGAAGAGGGTGCCAGCTTGCCAGCGAGCAAAACAGTCGGTGGGTTGCCCAGGAGGCAGCAGGGTCGCAGCAGTGTCAGTGGAGCCAAACGGCCACGGAGTAGAGCACCAGCTCCACTGCAGCCTACCACCATGGCCAGTAGTGGTGCCGGTGTGCACGGAGGAAGTAGCAGTCAGCCAGTGAGGAGTAGCGGGGGCAAAGTTTCCTACTCGGCGGTGTGGCAATTTTTCGTCAAGCCGCCCGAGGAAGTAAACGTAGCCGTATGTCGACTATGTGGCCAGAAAGTCAAGCGTGGCCAGGGGGCCAATGTTGGGACTACAGCGTTGCGTCAGCATATGCAGCGTCGCCATTCGGTGGCCTGGGAAAACCGTGATAAAGATACGGCGGTTCTGCCTGCCCCAGCCCCCGCTCCATCACCCGCTCCGTTACTTGCTCCGTCACCCGACGTCAATCGCCCTCTATCAGCCAGTCAAGGCTCCAACACCTCTGCTGAGGGGAGTTGTCGCTCGTTGGCATCTTCCGCTCGTTCAGATGCTCCTTCTCCTGCTACTCCTCTTCACGGATTCCGTCAGCAGTCTTTCTTGGAATCCGTTTCCAAGAGACAACAGTTTGCGAGTACGCACCCGACGGTGCAGAAGCTGAACGTCCTCCTGTCCAAGTTGCTGGTGCTGCAGTCCCTCCCTTTCCAAGCCCTGCATTCACTGCCAGCCCTGCATTCACATGTAGAAGAGATGGTGGGCCAGTCTTTGAGCATGTCGGTCTCTGCCAAAGTGCGCGGCAGCGCCGACGTGTGGAGCTGTAACTACGGTCAGGGACAGTACATGTCATTTACGGCCCACTGGGTGAACGTGGTGCCGGCACAGCCGCACCAGCAACTTGGACAGGTCACGCCGCTTTTGCCTCCACGTTTGCACGTCCTTGGTCAAGCAAAGATGTCCGCCTCTACCACCTCTTCTTCCGCCGTGTCCTCAGCCGCCACCCCCGTGCCAAGTCCCATTACCCGACCGGCATATCACATGTGCAGGGCGCAACGGTGTCACGCTGTGCTGCACCTGGTATGCCTTGGCGAACGTAGTCACACAGGGGAGGAACTTCTGAGTGTAATGAACAGAGAAATCGACAGATGGCTGTCTCCGCGCAAACTGAAAATCGGAACCATGTTGACCGACAACGGAAAGAACATGGTGTCTGCTCTGCGTCAAGGAAGGTTGTGCCATGCGCCATGCATGGCTCACGTGTTCAATCTGGTTGTCAAGCGGTTCCTAAAATCCACCATCCCACTGCAAGACATCCTTAAAATGTCACGTAAACTTTGCATGCATTTCAGCCATTCCTACACCGCAAAGCACACCCTCCTTGAGCTGCAGCGGCAGAATGGAATTCCACAGCATCGCCTGATCTGTGACGTTGCAACAAGGTGGAATTCAACCCTACATATGTTAGACCGCCTTTACGAACAGCGAAAGGCCATCACCGATTTCCTGATGTTACAAGCGGATAAAGGTACTCCCCTGTGTAACTTAGATGTCAGCCATTGGCAGCTCATGCGTGACACCTGCCGCTTGCTCAGGCCCTTTGAGGAGGCCACGCTATTCGTGAGTCGGCAGGACTATGGGATGAACGACGTCATTCCTCTGTTGCACGTCCTGGAACAAATGCTGTTAACAATGGCTGGTCAGGGTGCGGTAGACGTGGCGCACAGATCTCAACGCCACATGACCCCTGTGGGGGCAGGACAGGAAGAAGAGGAGGAGGTAGAGGAGGACATTGGTGCTCAGGAATTATTGAGTGAAATGGGTGGTTTTTCCACTCAGC
The DNA here is from genome assembly GCF_062004578.1 of Staurois parvus. Taxonomy (NCBI): domain Eukaryota; kingdom Metazoa; phylum Chordata; class Amphibia; order Anura; family Ranidae; genus Staurois; species Staurois parvus. The sequence goes on from NW_028317821.1 coordinate 5,503,176, forward strand.
GGACAGGAGTGGAGGAGCAGGAGCATCTGGTAGAGGAGGAGGAGGAGACAGAGGACCCAGACGCACCGTGGCTGTATGCTGTGGAGATGGAGGCAGGGAGTCCCTCGCATTCCTTGGCACAAATGGCCCATAGCATGCTTGGTTGCTTGCGTAGCGACAGCCGAATAATAACCATCAGACAGAGGGATGACTTTTGGCTGTCCACCTTGTTGGACCCTCGCTACCGTTCAAAAATGGTGGCCTTTTTCACACCTGCTGAGAGGGAGGCCAAAATAAAGTGCTATTAAAACACTGCTGCTGGGGGGACTTTTTAACCTAGGCCTGTGTATGGCCTTCAATTGAAGCTGCTTCTGCTCCGCCACTCTGCCATTGGACTCTTGATAGTCGTCTCCCCACACTGCTGCTGGGGGGACTTTTTAACATAGGCCTCTGTATGGCCTTCAATTTAAGCTGCTTACGCTTCGCCACTCTGCCATGGGCCCCTGTACCGCCTCCTCTTGCTGCTGCCAGGTCCAGAGTGTGTCAGAGTGTGTCCCTGTACGGCCTCCCATTGCTGCTGACTTCATCGCCAGACTCTGCCATGTGCCACTTTCAGGTCTCCTTACACTGTTGGTGGGTTCCATTTTGTGATAGGGTGCTGTATGGCCTTCCATTGCTGCTGCCTCCACCGCCACCCTGCGCCATGTGCCTCTGTCGTCTGCTCACGCTGCTGACGGCTTCCGCTTTTTAACCGAGGCCTGTGTTTGGCTTCCGAATACTGCTGCATCCACCGCCACCCTGCGCCATGTGTCTGTCGTCTGCTCACGCTGCTGACGGCTTCCGCTTTTTAACCTAGGCCTGTGTATGGCTTCAGAATAATGCTGCCTACACCGCCACCCTGCGCCATGTGCCTCTGTCATCTGCTCACGCTGCTGCCAGGTCCATACTGATTCATGGCCCCCTGTACCGGCTCCTCATGAACGTGGTTCAGCGGGTTTGCATCACTTAACGGCAAATCGTTGACAAACGCTGGGACGTTCAGTGTTGTGCGCATTAAGCCAGACACCAAAGGGCAGCACAGACCTGTTATTACTCGCTCAAGCATGGCTGAACAAAACCAGTCTCTACCACAAATTGGACCCAGACCTGCCCAGGGTCTCGTAAGTAGATTGCACGGAGGAGTAGAGTTCGTTATTGGAATTAACTGTGAGGGACTTTTAAACCTAGGCCTGTGTATGGCCTTCAATTGAAGCTGCTTCTGCTCCGCCACTCTGCCATTGGACTCTTGATAGTCGTCTCCCCACGCTGCTGCTGGGGGGACTTTTTAACATAGGCCTCTGTATGGCCTTCAATTTTAGCTGCTTACGCTCCGCCACTCTGCCATGGGCCCCTGTACCGCCTCCTCATGCTGCTGCCAGGCCCGTAATCTGCCATGGGCCCCCGTACCGACTCCTCATGCTGCTGCCAGGCCCGTAATCTGTCATGGGCCCCTGTACCGCCTCCTCATGCTGCTGCCAGGTCCAGAGTGTGTCATGGGTCCCTGTACGGCCTCCCATTGCTGCTGTCTCCATCGCCACACTCTGCCATGTGCCACTTTCAGGTCTCCTCACACTGCTGGTGGGTTCCATTTTGTCATAGGGTGCTGTATGGCCTCCCATTGCTGCTGCCTCCACCGCCACACTGTGGCTCCACACTCTGGTTTTGGCCCCGTGACTGCCCAAATGAGTGAAGTGTGCGGTGATTCTAAGATCGACGGCACTCATCTGCATGTCATACTGACTGACAGTATTATTTCTCTTCCCCAGCAGACTCCAAGGGCATTTAAATTAAAGGTACAGTGTTCTGCACTAATATAAAGGCTCTCTGAAGCCTATAAACACCCTTTTTATAAGTTAAATTCGCAGCGAATATATTCGGCTTGAAGCAAATTTATTCGGCGAATTCGGCGAATCAGCCGAACCGAATTTTTGAATAATTCGCTCATCTCTACTTGTCACCAACCCATCCCCAGCCTGTATATGGACAGTGAAAGAGAAGCAGCAGAATCTCTCCTCCTATGCTGCACACCTGTCTGGTTTTATTGATACTGACCCTTGATATCTCAGCCTAAATGCTACTCTTCAGCAGGGCTGGTGCTTCCACTAAGCAAACTAGGCGACCACCTAGGGCGCACTGCCACCTAGGGGTGCCTGGGTGCAGCACAGGCCGGCACTCTCTCTGTGTTGGATGCCACCACATCATGAATCATGCTTCAGCTGAGAGGAGGTGCAGCAGAGGGGAGGAAGAAAAGACAGAGGAAGATGCCGGGTGTAGCAGCTGGGCTGCTGCTCCTTCCAGTGTTCCTCTCAGACTCAGTCCCTTACTGCAAGCCGGCTGGTGGCTGCTGATCACTGTGGAGTTCCAGCCCTTCTCTTCCCATTCATCAGCAGAGGTATCCTGCGTCTGCAGAGGAAGCTAATGTCTGACTCTGTCTCATGTTTGTGTGAATGTGACCCAGCCGGCAATCCATTATTAGTACAATGTGTCAGTGAGTGATGACATCACAATCCCACACCCTGCTCTTCTAGTGCCTGCTGATCTGTGTCAGTGTTGGTGGTGGTGTGTAGTGTCGGATCTGTCACTGTATGGGATCGCTCAGTTCAGCTGCCTACTGTCACAGCATTTTATCTCCCCCCCATTGAGAAAAAGGAGAGAAGCGCCTCTAAGTGCAATAAGTCTTTTAATTCAAGTCTAAATGTAGAAACACTCACATGTGTGAAGTAATCATAAGCATAAAAACCGTGGTTAACAATCGTTAACGGTGGGGTGGTAACCCGGGTGAAGAGCCGTCATCTCTCTGCGATGTGGGGAGGTCAGCTCTCGGCTGGAACAGCGTGGTGGCTGGAGGGGTGGCTGGAGGGGGAACAGCGGTGAGGCCGGCCTTCATGCACGTCCTCCCTCAGAGCCGGATGGAACGCCCGCTGGAACGTAGCGGCGGCGTGGCCGTGATGACGTCAGATCCCAGGGTGCACTGCGACGCGTTTCGGAGCATGCACTGGCCGTGGAAGGCGAAAGTGCACTCCTTTTTCAAGCAGGGGGAGGTGGATGAACAGGGGTGAATATATAGGGAACATGAGTCTAATTGATCAATTAACCAATTAACCAGTGATTGACCATTGCTGTCAGGTGAATAGTGTAAAGTCATGGATGTTAACTGGGGGGTAAAGGAAACCAAATGGAAAAAAGAGAGGATGTAATAAATAAGAAAACGGAAGACGAAAGAAAAATGATAAAATGAAGAAAAAAAAAATTATATTCTGGGAGATTAGCGGGGTAAAATGTTCACCTTGCAGCACTGGCACATCAATTATGTAACAGTAGTGAGCAGATATTTAGTGGTAATACAGCATGATTGCAAGATGATAAACATATTGGTAATAATACATGCAGATGACATTATAAAAAGTAAATTACATTGTAAAAAATAGTAAAAAATAGAATAAAATATAAATAATGAACAAAAGGTTATAAATAATAAACTAAAAATTGGATTAAAAAAAAAAAAAAAAAATCGATAAAAAATTTGTTTAAAAAATTCGATAAAAAATTCGATAAAAAAATTTGATTAAAAAAAAAAAAAATTTATAAAGAAAGGGGGGGGGGGAAGTATCATTGTGAGTGTTGAGTGGCTGTGAATGGGAGATTGTAGTGTTTATAGTATAGTGTTAATGTCTAATTCCTCGTTGAGTCCGCCTGGGGACAATGTATCTAATGTAAATATCCAATAAGTTTCTTGTGAACAGAGTTTTTTGAAACGATCAGACTCAGAGAGATTGTTGTGTATGGATTCTAAGACCCATACTTGTAGGCCATCAGTGGATTTTTGGTGATATTCAAGGAAGTGGCGGAGGTCGCTATGTTTGTCTTTACCATCTTCAATAAGACGTCTGTGCTCGCCAAACCTGGCGCGGAGGGGTCTGATGGTGCGTCCCACATATAGGAGGCTGCAAGGGCAGGATATACAATAGATCACATGATCAGTGGAGCAGTTGTAAAATTCTTTGAATGAATAGGTTTTTCCTTTTGTGGTGAAGTTTTTTTGTCCGTGTTTAACGAATTGGCAAGTTTTGCATAGCGCTTTGTTGCATCTATACATACCGACAATGGGTATGAGGCAGATTGTGTTGGGTGTGTTGGTGGGTGGGTTGTATTTGCTGGGGGCAATCTTGTTTTTAAGGTTGATGGCTTTGCGGTAGGTGTATTTTGGTTTTTTATCTAAGATGTCTATTAAATGTGGATCCTGTAGTAGTATCGGCCAATGTCTATTGATGATAGACTCCATTTTGTGAAAGTTGTTGTGGAATTTGGTTATAAATCTGACCTGGTTGGGAGGCTGTGTGTTATTGTGTGTTTGGGGTCTACCCTTGTGGTAGAAGGAGTGGGCCTCATTGTCAAGGATTCGTTAAAAGATCACCCTGTCACGTGTCCACCACACGCCACACCCACAGCGACTAGCTAACCGTGACGCACGCGTGCGGCCGAGACAGGGTGGTAAAGAGGGGGAATAAAGGGGATTTACACTTAAATATCTCAAACCGTATATAAGATCAGCCGTGATACCTTTTCACAGCCCGCACTACCTCTGGCCACCACCAGATGGAGACTCCACTCCAATCCAGCTGGTTGACCACACACTGGCAGATAGGATCTTACATACAACCTGGTGCCCTGATTAGAGTTGAGGACCAGCCTAGTAATCACACACCCTTCTAAAGGTCCCTTCAGCTATCCTAGCTTGAACCCCGGTGTTGATAACCCCTCCACTGTCCACACACCCCCACACCAGATGCACCACAAAGGTAGCCTGCCACCACCCAACAGTTTATCCGCAGAATGGTCTGTTGAGACACCCCACACACACAGATCTCCGTCTGGCAGATCTGATACCTTTGCAATCGGCGTGCAATCTGCCCACTCACAGTGCAGTTGCATACAGATTGGCAATGAGCTTAACCGAGCGTTTTAAAGGCACTAAAATACAATACAATATAACCCAATCTAATCTCTCCTATCTAGTCTCTCCGAAGATATGAGCACGTGCTTAAATACACAGAAGTTCACTAATTAATTTTAAGATTTAATTTCCCAAAGTGGGCAGTGCATAAAATATGTACAAAAGATAAAAAGTTACAGCAAATACAAAGATATAAGAAGACACACAAATGACTAATTACTATAAAATAAAAGGGAATAAAAAGACAGAATAACACTTTACCCTGCGGCTGGAGCAAGCCAGAAACTTAGCAATCCATTGGTCAATCGAACCAGCTCCGTACGGATCACGCTGTTCAAATGTCCATGCGTTCAATTTATGGCAATTTGGACATGGGCGGGACATTAGTCTTCGGCCATTTGACTCTGGGGGAGGTAGTCCTGACCTGCCCACAAGAGGTACTGTGTATGGACCTGCCCAAGTTCAATTGGGCAGGTACTGGCCTGAACACCAAGTCGGGGATTGGATTTCTGGCAAACTGGCAAACCTGTCATTGTGTGCTGTCAACATTTCCAGCCACTGGCCAGGGTCATCTGGTGGTTCGCCATTGGCTGCGACACCCAGATGCCTGAGCCTGACATACGGTTGTTCCTGGGTGATCTGGACCTGGTTCCATGGCTTGGATACCAGAATCTCCACCCTTGGACCTGTCTCCCACACTTCTGCTCTTTCTGCCTCAGCCAGAGACTGGTCAGCACAACCCCTGACTTCCTCCGGGCTGACATCAAACCTATCAGCCAGCAAGAATACAGGGTTGTCAGCTCCAGCCTCTGAGAAAGCAGATTCAGAGGGGGTCAGTGTTCCCCCATCATCCTGTGATCCTTCCCTTGCTGTGCACAGCAATGAGTCCTCAATCATGATACTCATAGCTGTGGGGATAAAGGATAAATCCACAGACTTTACTCCACCAGGGGTCATCCTCTGACCCGTGCCACACCCTTCTACTCTGTCCTCCTCAGCAGAACATCTGTCAGCACCACCCCTGAGCTCCTCCGGGCCAACCTCAAACCTATCAGCCTGGCAGGACTCAGTGATGTCAGCTGCAGCTGCTGAGGTGGAAGACACTGATTGGGCTGAATTTGCCTCAACATCCTGCAGACTTCCCTCTGCAACACACAGAAACGAGTCTGCACTGGCAGCACCCGCGACTGTGGTGACAGAGGGGAAGGTTACAGGAGGAAAAATTCCACTAGGGGTTATCCTCTGACCCACGTCACTCACTTCTACCCCGTCCTCAGCAGAGCGTCTGTTAGCACCCACGAGTTCCTCTGGGCTGGCATCAGATGTAACAGCCTCTGGAAACTCAGTGCCGTCAGCCACAGCTACTGAGGGGGTAGAGTCAGCATGAATCAGACTTAAACCCTCAGCCTGTGGTCCCTCCTCTGTGCTCCACAGTCCAGGATCCAAAATGGCATTACTGGTATCTGTGGTGTCAGGGGAGCAGACAACAGAGAACTTCATCCCACAAGGGGAGAGGGGCACACAACACTGGTCTACTGAAACCAAATGTGCCTTTTCCCCAGGGACTTCAGACGAACATCCTGTTGCTTTACATAGGGGTAAACAACCAAATTCCTTTTGCCCATGCACCCCCATCCTGCTATCCACCGCTGGCGGTCCTTCAGCCAGACCCCTGAGATCCTCTGGGCTGCCGTCAATTCTCACAGCTCCAGGGGACTCAGAGCTATCTGCCACAGGTGCCAGGTAGACGACAGTCTGAGGAGACCTTAGGCCCTCTGGGCCAGGTTCACAAGGGTCCAACCCAGCTAGATTGGGCCCTTCCACAGACAGTTCCTCTGTAGCAGTGGGCAATGACTGGTCCGGGGCCACCTGGCGGGCACCCCGAGTCACTACTGCAGCAGAGGGAAGGTTTGCCTTGCACATGTCATTACATTTATCATCACATAAAATATTATCAGTTGCAGAGTCCTCTGCGATTTTAAACTCTTCTCCAGGCCTTGACCCCAGACATCCACTAGAGCCAGGCCCTGGTAAACAGTCCTTCACACCCTGACCCTCCCCAGAATTCCCAGTGTGCATTGAGTCACTCAACAGTACATTACGTGAATCCGAGGCCTCAGGTGTAAATGTAGACTTCAGGGGTGTTGACTTAGACTGGTTCTGGGTTACCAACCGCCCCAGGTCAGTACCCAATAGTATGTTCGTGGTAGCTGCTACGCCCACTTCTCTCACTTTGCTTCTGGATCCTTGGGGCAAAGCAACACAAGCTGCAGGTAGTACAGGGGTGACTCCTCCAACCCCTATGATAACTGTAGCTTTCTTTGGGACCACATCTTCACGACTCTTCCATCCAGGAAGAGCTAAGACATTCTCGGGTCCCTTATCTCGGAGAACAGCTGAAACATTGTTGCCTGCGGTGACTGACTGCCTGCTCTCCACATGGCCTCCTTCATTAGTGGGATCTGCTCTGCCCACTTCTTCCACTTGACTTCCAGACTCCTGGCTCAAAGAAACACAAGCCACAGGCACAGCAGGGATGGCTCCTCCAACCCCTGTGCCAGCCATGGCTTCCACTGGGATCACATCCTCACAGCTCCTCAATTCTGGACGAGCTAGGACATTCTCTGATCCCGTACCTTGTAGTCCAACTGTAACGCTGTTACTTGCAGTAAATGGTGGCCGGTTATCCGTTCGGCCTCCTCCATTTTCTCCAACAAGAAACACAGTAGGGGGTACATTTTCCACTTTTGCTGGTGGGCTAGATATCCTCACATTTGGACAGGGCCGTGCGTAATGTCCCACTTGGTTACAGGTAACACACTCCCAGATCTCCTTAAATGTAGGTCTGGCCCTTGTAGTTCTTGATGCAGATGGAGGTAACAATGCAGTCCCCTGCTGGATTTGGGCCCTCTCGGCTTTGTGCCTTCTCTCAGTTTGCTCCCTCTGCTGCTGGTACTTTCTCCCAATTCGTAGTAACTCGGAAATGAGCTGAAACTGCAACTCGAGGTTATCACTTGCCAAAAGCTGTAGATTTATTCCCAGAGAAAGATCCTCTGATTTCTTGTACCAAGAGGGTTTGAGAACAGAGTCACACTGATTCATGCAGTCATCTGGAGTGGCACAGTTGCAGGGTTCCACCGACTTGCTGCGCCGTTCTAACTCCATCTCTATCAAAGCACCTAGGAGCTGGTACCTCGTCTTGCCAACTGTATTGATGTCCGCTAGATCACAGAGCTCAATCACAGCTTCATCGGATTGTCTCAGGTACCAGCGGATTACTTTATCTTCCTGGGTTACCATCTTCACGTTTTGCCAAAATAAAAGATAGAAAAGAAAAACAAAGAAGGGGGGGGGGAGCAAATAGCCAAGTATGTCTTCTACAAAACAATTATGCACTGAGTAAGCTTCTGTAGGTCAGTCACTTCTACCGAGCTTCCAACCTACAGTACATGGGTTACATGAATAAACCATGCACTAATGTATTAAGCAGATCCCGCACGCTGCCGCCAACTGTCAAGGATTCGCTTAAAACGATCACCCTGTCACGTGTCCACCACACGCCACGCCCACAGCGACTAGCTAACCGTGACGCACGCGTGCGGCCGCGACAGGGTGGTAAAGAGGGGATAATAAAGGAATTTACACTAGAATATCTCAAACCGTATATAAGATCAGCCGTGATACCTTTTCACAGCCCGCACTACCTCTGGCCACCACCAGATGGAGACTCCACTCCAATCCAGCTGGTTGACCACACACTGGCAGATACGATCTTACATACAACCTGGTGCCCTGATTAGAGTTGAGGACCAGCCTAGTAATCACACACCCTTCTAAAGGTCCCTTCAGCTATCCTAGCTTGAACCCCGGTGTTGATAACCCTTCCACTGTCCACACACCCCCACACCAGACGCACCACAAAGGTAGCCTGCCACCACCCAACAGTTTATCCGCAGAATGGTCTGTTGAGACACCCCACACACACAGATCTCCGTCTGGCAGATCTGTTACCTTTGCAATCTGCGTGCAATCTGCCCACTCACAGTGCAGTTGCATACAGATTGGCAATGAGCTTAACCGAGCGTTTTAAAGGCACTAAAATACAATACAATATAACCCAATCTAATCTCTCCTATCTAGTCTCTCCGAAGATATGAGCACGTGCTTAAATACACAGAAGTTCACTAATTAATTTTAAGATTTAATTTCCCAAAGTGGGCAGTGCATAAAATATGTACAAAAGATAAAAAGTTACAGCAAATACAAAGATATAAGAAGACACACAAATGACTAATTACTATAAAATAAAAGGGAATAAAAAGACAGAATAACACTTTACCCTGCGGCTGGAGCAAGCCAGAAACTTAGCAATCCATTGGTCAATCGAACCTGCTCTGTACGGATCACGCTATCCAAATGTCCGTGCGTTCAATTTATGGCGATTTGGACATGGGCGGGACATTAGTCTTCGGCCAATTGACTCTGGGGGAGGTAGTCCTGACCTGCCCACAAGAGGTACTGTGTATGGACCTGCCCAAGTTCAATTGGGCCGAGACTGGCCTGAACACCAAGTCGGGGATTGGATTTCTGACACCAGCGTTTCAGCCCGATCGCAACAGTACCAAACACCATCCGACTGTCGCACCCCCGCGTCATCTAATCATTCCATGCATATCCCTGGCTTCCTCCCCAAGCCACAAATATGATTCTTATATGTAAATGTAGTGTACAGAATGGCTTGCACAAAGGAAGCATTTCATATCTCTCCAACTAATATTTTGGCTTTTATAAGAGATTAAACATACTTCTTTGATGTGAATATTACTTATAGAGCTTTCCACAAAAGGCAGACAGTCTGTCTGCTGTCACTGGTTTTCCTCAGAAGGTGATAACCTGATTGACACACAAAAGTTGTCACCTCCAGGAACCTGGCTTTAGACTAATTAATGCTAAATGATGATTGGGTCTGTAAGGCCTATGGTTGTGTATACATACACATCTGATCCCAGATCATTCCTTTGTACCTTCTATTTATTTCCCTACTGCCCAGGGGCTAAATGTACATCCTTAATGACCAGACTGTTCCTGCACACACCTTTGCAATGAAAGGGCCTGACATAATCTAATCTACTCAACCTGTCATGGCTATGATACCATATTTCCACTCAAATCTTACATGTCCGTTACAATAAATCTTACATGTACATTACACTCATCTACTAGCTTGTGTGGGTAACCTTTGTCTAGGAATTTCTTTATTAGAATGTCACTCTGGAGATTGTAATCTGAATCTGTGGTGCAGTTTTGTCTGAGACGACAGAATTGTCCTTTAGGTATATTTTGGATCCATTTGGGGTGGTGGCAGCTGTTGAAGTGGAGGTATGAGTTGCCAGATACGGGTTTGAAGTGTTTTTTTGTTAATATTTGGAGATTGTCATGGTATAATTCGAGATCTAGGAATACAAGAGTATGTTTGTGGTGAGTGGAGGTGAAGGACAGTCCAAAAGGATTTGAATTGCAATGGGTTACGAACTGGTCTACGTGTGATATTGGTCCATCCCAGATGACGATAATGTCATCTATGTAACGGCCGTAAAAGATGATGTGGGCGGCAAAGGGGTTGTTGTGCCATATGTGTTTGTCCTCCCAGAAACTCATAGTCAAGTTGGCATATGAGGGTGCAAAGTTGGCTCCCATGGCTGTACCTTGAGTTTGTAAGTAGAAATCGTGGTTGAATGTGAAGTAATTGTGTTTGAGGCAAAATGAGGTGGCGTCTACTATAAAGGAAGATTGTTTGGGGTTGAGTGATGGATCCAAGGATAGATAATGCTGGATGGCGGTGATGCCTACATCATAGGGTATCGAGGTGTATAGGGAGCAGGCATCTAACGAGACCCAACAATAGTCAGGTTCCCAGGAGTATGTTTGGAGTAATTCTAGCAAGTGTCCGCTGTCCCGGATATATGAGTGTTGAGCCTGTGCAAGGGGTTGTAGGAAGTGGTCGATATATTGGGAGAAACCGCTGGTAATGCTCCCTGTGGCCACTACGATTGGTCTTCCTGGTGGATTATTTGGATTTTTGTGTACTTTGGGGAGAAAGTAAAAATACGGGGTGTTGTAGAAGTCTTTAGATAGAAAAGAGGCTTCCTGCTTGGTGATGACACCATCAAGTAAGGCTGTGTTCGTTAGTAGTAATGCGTCCTGTTTGAATTCGGGTAGTGGGTCTTTAGTTAATTTGGTATACGTGGATGTGTCTGAGAGGAGTCTGAGGGCTTCATCTATGTAATCAGTGGTGTTAAGAAGTACAATGCCGCCGCCTTTATCGGCGGGCTTGATAATAATGTCCTTATTGTTTGATAAAGTGGTAATGGATTTTTTTACAGTGTTTGGTAGATTAGAGGCAGAATGGTGCTGGTTGGGATTGCACAATTTGATGAATTCCGAGTAGACTACTCTATAAAAACTTTCCAGGTAGGGGCCCTTAGAATGTGTGGGATTGAATACTGATTTGGGTCTGAGCGTAGTGTGGGCCACAGGTGGGGGGTATAAAAGTTGTGAAGTGAGTGTAAAATCTAAAGGTGGGCCATCATCAGGGTGAGACTCAGCAAATAATTGTTCTAATATGTCTAAGGCGTCTGAGTCAGATGGGGTTGAGGGGTTGATATTGTCTGTGTCAGGTGAGATGGCTGTAGGCTGAGTTTTTTTGGATTGAATGTGAAAGAATCTTTTTAAGGTGAGATTGCGTATAAATTTATTCAGGTCTTTGAATAGTGTGAATAGGTTGGGTGGGGAAGTGGGGGCAAAGTTTAGACCGTGATTGAGCAGAGAGATTTCAGTTTGTGATAGTTGATGGTTGGATAAGTTGAAGATTTTTACAGTTTGCGGTGTTTGTGTTTGGTGTGTGTTGCAGTGTTTATTTCGTCCCCCCCTACAGCCTCTGTGTGTTTTCTTTTTCCGTGGGGGGGATTTTGACCTAAAAAAGACAGTGAGGTGTTGGTGGGGGAGTGGTGAGCAGAAATGAGAGTGGGGTTAAGATGATTGTTCGAAATCGGAAGGCCAAGGGTGATGACAGGAGGGGCATCGGTGGATGGGGATATGGGTTGAGGGGTGTTTGTGTGGGTGATGGTGATGGGAATCTGAGTGCCATTTGGTGTGGTGTCACCAGTTATGGGTATAGGGGTGGTGATGGTCTGAGGTATATTTATAGGGTTTTTTTGTTGTTGGTTTATGGAAGTGTTATTGGGAGGTGTTTTAGTGTTGGGGCGAGACTTGGGTGTGTCTTTATTATGCAAGCTTTTGTGGTTGAAGTGATTGGTGTGTTGTGTGGGATATGATTTGGTGAATCGTGTTGGAATGAGAGGGGGGATGGATTGTCGTGGTGTGGTATGTTGTTGTGATGTTCTAGATGTGCGGGGGAGGACTAAATCCATGAGGGCGGGGATGCTGTGATTTTTCCAAGTGAAAACTCTATTGTGGTTATAGTCATCTAGATCTCTTTTAAATTTGGCAATTTTGTTTGATACTATGAGGTTCTCTTGATGTTTGGTGTTCTTTTTTAGAGTTTTTAGCCACTGTGTGGGTAATTTGTGTCCGCTGTCTAGGAATTCTTGTAACATAATTTGGATGTGATGTGTATGCTGTTGGAATTTGTTCTCTCTTTGGGAGATGATGACTTCTATCCACTTGGTGGTACAAAATTCAGAGAGATTTTGCCAATTTTTGTGGTTTGTAGGATCCAAGAAGGGGCAGGCCTTTAAGATTCTCAGGCCTCTAGGGGTAATCTTGTATGTAAGATATTGATTGAGGAAGAATTTGCCCCACCATTGGTGGTTGGCGATGGAAATGAGTCTTTCTAATTTTTTAAATTTGCCCCCAAAGAGATAACGTGTCTTCCTTGGTAATATGATAAGATCAGAAAATAAATCAGATGGAAAGAGGGTAAAGAAATTGTCTAGGATATCGTATCTGATTGCCTCAATATCATGGAGTAGCTCCATGATAAAGGTGAATGGATGGATAAGTATTCAGTGGTGTATGAGAGAGAAGAAAAAAAAAAAAAAAATTTGATAAAAAAATTCGATAAAAAACATTCGATTAAAAAAAAAAAAATTAAAATAATTGAAAAATTATTGAATTGTGTCAAAAATATAGATTGTATAAAAATTGTTTGAGAGAAAAGAAAGGAAAAAAAAAAGGGAAAGGAGAGAGTGGTTAATTGACAATTAGTTATGGAGTAGTGAATGGGTAAAATAGTGTTGGTAATACAATGAGTTAAAAAATATTAAATCATAATGATGATGGTCAAATTACAGAAAACGACCAAATAACTAAATACTACAAATAAATGTCTAGGTATACATGCATGTACACATATATGCACATTAAACACACATATGTTTGCCAACCCATGTACAGGCATGTACATGTGGAGGAGTAAGTGAGTGGATGCTGCTGGTACTGCTACATGAGCACAAAATGATTCAGAAAAAATGAGGAAGGGTTGTAACAGCGCAAACACTGCAAAGTCCTGGGAAATGGTAGTATGGGTGATGGTGGTATTAGTGGCTACTGTATGAAGAGCGTAGGATTCCGTGTGGCACTGAGGGCAAGGCTTCCAAATAAGCTGTAGCAACTTCTGTAGATGAGAAAAAGGAGAGAAGCGCCTCTAAGTGTGCGTTCCATCCGGCTCTGAGGGAGGACGTGCATGAAGGCCGGCCTCACCGCTGTTCCCCCTCCAGCCACCACGCTGTTCCAGCCGAGAGCTGACCTCCCCACATCGCAGAGAGATGACGGCTCTTCACCCGGGTTACCACCCCACCGTTAACGATTGTTAACCACGGTTTTTATGCTTATGATTACTTCACACATGTGAGTGTTTCTACATTTAGACTTGAATTAAAAGACTTATTGCACTTAGAGGCGCTTCTCTCCTTTTTCTCATCTACAGAAGTTGCTACAGCTTATTTGGAAGCCTTGCCCTCAGTGCCACACGGAATCCTACGCTCTTCATACAGTAGCCACTAATACCACCATCACCCCATACTACCATTTCCCAGGACTTTGCAGTGTTTGCGCTGTTACAACCCTTCCTCATTTTTTCTCTATCTCCCCCCCATTGCCTGGGAATTCCAGCCTGGTATCTGTCGGAGTGTGGATCCATCATCCTCCACTCACTGACAACTGTCACCCTGCCACTGCCAGCCACAGATACAGTCCATCCGTGACACTGATTTTATCTTTAATATTGGTGCTGGTGGCATCTTATGGCACTTATTTTTGCAAAATAAAAGAAATTTAGCAGTTTCATGTTTTGTTGATTTAATATTTTCTGTTTAAAAAACAAAAAAAAGTATTTATTTTTGTTGGGGGGGGGCACAAGTAGCTAGTCTTGCCTAGAGCGAAAATTGTCTAGCACCGGCCCTGCACGTCAGTGAATTATATGAGGCTAATACAAAATAAAGTGTAGGTATATACCCTGTTTAAAAGTGCTTCTAAAGACTTTAAGGTTTTTTTTAACCTTAATGCATTCTATGCACACAGGTAAGAAACACTTCTGTGCTGCAGGATCCCCCCAGCCCCCCTTATACTTACCCAAGCCTGATCCTGATCCCGATCCAGTGATGTGCACAAGAACAGCGTCTCTCACTGTTGTTTCCCTCCTCACTGGACCAATGTCTCCTGCTGCTGTCAATTAAATGCTGTGATGAGGGAACGGGGACAGGGCTAAGCTACCTGGTCTGTGTCAATAGATGCAGACAGGGTAGCTTAAGAGTGAGCATGCACAAGTATCATCACAGCAAGTGGCTTTATTATCGGGGCAGTTGCCAAAGAGGAGGTGCCAGGAGCGCCAGCAGGGAACCCCAGCAGAGAAGGATCAGGGCTGCTCTGTGCAAACCCATTGCACAGAGCAGGTAAGTATGACATGTTTATTATTTTAAAGTAAAAAAAAAAAAAGTTTAATGTCACTTTAAAAGACATTTAATATAATAGACCACTACATTAACAGATCTTGCTTATATATTTGCTTGGTGTTGACTTTAAGAACAGTGGAAACAACTGTATATGTATATTTTTCAGGAAAAGTTCTTCGAAATCACTTGTAATCTTCCAAGGACCAAGATAAGAGGCCCTTCTTGTAATCAGAGAGTGTTTTGTTAAAAATGCATGGATGGTACATTTTATGTTTTAGGAAGAATGAATTTTTTAATAAAATCTTTGAATCAGCTGTAAATAGGTATGTACAGCATGTAGTTCAATGTCCCTGCTAGAATCATATAGACACATGTGAACACACTGGAGCATCAGGAGGAAACCTGCAGAATGAAAGGAAAAGGGTTGTTATAGTAGTATGTACTGATGGTGCTACCATGTGGTGCTTTTGCTTTGCAGTGACTGTATCAAAGCTGCATGTACAAATGGGTGCTAATTCTTTCCATGGGAATTCATGATATCCACACATTCCTGTGGTATTGACAGCTGTTTGTGACACGTAATCAGAATTCAGATTTTCTTGTGTGTATATACACCCTGTTCCAAATTATTATTCAAATGATATTTTTCTCATTTACCTAAATAATTGATGTAAATAACAGTCAGCATAATTCTCATGTTCTCAACTATTAAGAGTACAATTCACATTTTATTGAACAAACCTCCTAATGATAACAATATTTTTGTTAAACATGAAAAACTTACAATGCACTGTTCCAAATTATTACGCACAGTAAGTTTCAAAACACTTTATAGGTTGTAAAGAACTGAAAATTGTCATTTGTTGTGTTTGCAGCATATTTACTGAAATCAAAAGCTATTTCAATCAAACTTTTAACATTTTAACTTTTTAAACATTTTAACAGGTCACGTTACATTGTAACATAGGACCCCTTATTTGATAGCAGCTTCACAAGTCTTGCATCCATTGAACTTGTGAGTTTTTGGACAGTTTCTGCTTGAATTTGTTTGCAAGATGTCAGAATAGCCTCCCAGAGCTGCTGTTTGGATGTAAACTGCCTCCCACCCTCATAGATCTTTTGCTTGAGGATGCTCCAAAGGTTCTCAATAGGATTGAGGTCAGGGGAGGATGGAGGCCACACCATGACTTTCTCTCCTTTTATCCCCATAACAGCCATTGATGTGGAGGTATTCTTTGCAGCATGAGATGGTGCATTGTCATGCATGAAGATGATTTTATTACGGAAAGCATAGTTCTTTCTTCTGTACCAGGGAAGAAAGTGGTCAGTCATAAACTCCACATACTTTGCAGAGGTCATCTTTACACCTTCGGGGACCCTAAAGGGCCGACCAGCTCTGTTCCCATGATTCCGGCCCAAAACATGACTCCACTACCGCCTTGCTGACGTCGTAGCCTTGTTGGAACAGGGTGGCCGTCCACCAACCATCCACTACTCTATCTATCTGGACCATCCAGGGTTGCACGGCACTCATCAGTGAACAGGACTGTTTGAATATTAGTCTTTATGTATTTTTCTGCCCAATGCAGCCGTTTCTGCTTGTGAGCATTGGTTATTGGTGGCCGAATAGAAGGTTTATGCACAGTTGCAAGACTCTGGAGGACTCTACACCTTGATGTCCGTGGGACTCCAGAAGCACCAGCAGCTTCAAATATCTGTTTGCTGCTATGTAATGGTATTTTAGCAGCTGCTCTCTTGATCCGATGCATGGATCTGGCAGAAATCTTCTTCAATCTGCCTTTATCTGCACAAACCCGTCTGTGCTCTGAATCAGCTGCAAATCTCTTAATAGTGCGATGATCACGCTTAAGTTTTCGAGAAATATCTAATGTTTTCATACCTCGACCAAGGCATTGAATTATTTCACTCTTTTCAGCAGCAGAGAGATCCTTTTTCTTCCCCATATTGCTTGAAAATGGTGCTCTGCTTAACCACTTGCCTACCAGGCACTTATACCCCCTTATTTACCAGGCCAATTTTCAGCTTTCAGCGCTGCCGCACTTTGATTGACAATTGCGCAGTCATGCAACATTGTACCCATATGAAATTTTGATCATTTTTTTAAAAATAGAGCTTTCTTTTGGTGGTATTTAATCGCCACTGGGCGCTTTACTTTTTGCTCTATAAATAAAAAAAGTGCAAAAAATTTGGAAAAAAAAAAAAGTTCTTTGTTTCTTTTATAAAATTTTTCAAACAGGTATTTTTTCTCCTTCACTGATGTACGTTGATGAGGCAGCACTGATAGGCGGCACTGATGGGCACTGATAGGCAGTACTAATGAGGTGGCACGGATAGGCGGCACTGATAGACAGCACTAATGAGGTGTCACGGATAGGCGGCACTAATATGCAGCACTGATAGGCGGCACTGATAGGTGATGATGGGTACTGATAGACGGCACTGACTAGCATCACTGCTGGGCACTGACTGGCGGCACTGACTGGCACAACCCCTGGGCACTGGTGGGTGGCACTGACTGGCAGCACTGCTGGGCTGCACTGGTGGGTGGCACTGGTGGGCAGCACTGGTGGGTGGGCACAGGTGGGTGGCACTGGTGGGCACAGGTGGGTGGCACTGCTGAGCACAGGTGGGTGGCACTTCTGGGC
This sequence comes from Staurois parvus, assembly GCF_062004578.1. NCBI lineage: Eukaryota > Metazoa > Chordata > Amphibia > Anura > Ranidae > Staurois > Staurois parvus. Next base: position 5,520,725 of record NW_028317821.1, read on the forward strand.
ACAGGTGTGTGACACTGCAGAGTGGCACAGGTGGGTGCACTGCTGGGCACAGGTGGTTGCACTGCTGGGCACAGGTGGGTGATCTGCTGGCACAGGTGGGCGGAGCTAGTGGGCGCACTGCTGGGCACAGGTGGGCGAAACTTGCGGGTGGCACTGCTGGGCACCGATCATCAGGGCACTGATCATCAGTGCCCTGATGATCGGTGCCGATCCCCGCACTGACAACTGGCAGTTCTCGGCAGTACTTTCCTCACGATCTGACAGCGTGAGGAAAGTGCAGCCGAGAACCGGCACTTGCATTTCCTTCTGATCAGCGTGTCATTGGACACCGCTGATCACGTGGTAAAAGGCCGCTGTGATTGGCCTTTTACCACATCACGTGATCAGCTGTGTCCGTAGGACACAGCGATCACGGAGATCGCCCGGTGCGCGCCCCCTGGGGCGCGCAGGAGAGCGCGTTCTGGGAGGACGTCATATGACATCCACTCAGAACTGGCCGGCCGCAGTGAAGCCGTCATTCGGCTATCTGCGGTCGGCAGGTAGTTAATAATGTGGAACACCCTCCTTTAGTAGTTTTTCCTTAAATTGGGCTCACCGGCCAATCTAATTATCACAGGTGTCCAAGATTGTTTTCAGTGATCAAAAGAGCCCTGACACACAATGCCATCCATGAGTTAAACTGAAAAACAAAATATTTAATCTTTGTGACACTTAAATAGAATTTGCATAATAATTTGGAACGCGGTGTACAGTTGTGTTCAAATTAATAGCAGTCAGACATCACTAACCTGATCAATCACTGTTTTTGGTAGAAATGATATTTCTACATGGCAAATAATTTACTAGCAGGTGTAGTAGAGTAATAGAAATCCAACAGACCCAACAGTCATGACATGCATGCTGCTGATTCTGTGTAATTAAATCACTAATTGAAATGGGCATGTTAAAAATAAATGCAGTGTGGAGTTCTATTAGTGAGGTCATTCATTCTTTTAAAAACAGGTGGCAATTATTGCCCTTATTTAAGGAAGGAAGGCAGCAAATGTTGTATATGCTGGTTACAGTGCATTTCTCTCTGAAATTCTGAGGAAAATGGGTCGTTCCAGACATTGTTCAGAAGAACAGCGTACCTTGATTAAAAAGTTGATTGGAGAGGGGAAAATATATAAAGAAGTACAGAAAATGATAGGCTGCTCAGCTAAAATGATCCCAAATGCTTTAAAATGGCAACCAAAACCTGAAAGATGTGGAAGAAAGCGAAAACTACCATCGGCATTGATAGAAGAATAGCCAAAATGGCAAGGACTCAGCCACCAATCAGCTCCAGGAAGATCAAAGAAGGTCTAAAGTTACCTGTGAGTACTGTTACAATTAGAAGACGCCTATGTGAAGCCAAGCTATCTGCAAGAAGCCCCCGCAAAGTCCCACTGTTGAAAAAAAGACATGTGCTGAAGAGGTTACAATTTGCCAAAGAGCACAGTGACTGGCCTAAAGAGAAATGACGCAACATTTTGTGGACTGATGAAAGTAAGATTGTTCTTTTTGGGTCTAGTGGCCGGAGACAGTTTGTCAGACGACCCCCAAACACTGATTTCAAGCCACAGTACACTGTGAAGACAGTGAAGCATGGTTGCGCAAGCATCATGATATGGGGATGTTTCTTATACTACGGTGTTGGGACTATTTATCGCATACCAGGGATCATGGATCAGTTTGAATACATCAGAATACTTGAAGAGGTCATGCTGTCTTATGTTGAAGAGGAAATGCCCTTGAAATGGGTGTTCCAACAAGACAACGACCCCAAACACACCAGTAAACGTGCAACATCTTGGTTCCAGACCAACAAGATTGACGTTATGGAGTGGCCAGCCCAATCCCCGGATCTTAATCCAATAGAAAACTTGTGGGGTGACATCAAAAATGCAGTTTCTGAGGCAAAACCAAGAAATAGAGAACTGTGGAATGTAGTCCAATCATCCTGGGCTGGAATACCTGTTCACAGGTGCCAGAAGTTGGTTGACTCCATGCAACACAGATCTAATATTCACTTTTCTTCAATTTTTTTTAGAGGAACAACACAAATTTGATATATTTTCCCTTATGTTAAATGCTATTAGAAGGATTTTGAGCTTTATTCACTTTTTTCAACACACTGCTATTATTTTGAACACAACTGTATTTGGACCCAAAAATGAATTGCATTTGTTCTTGCAAACACTGCCTGAAGGATGCACCAGATAGCAATCTCAGCAACAGTAAACTCCTTCATGACCAAAAGTAATTGAAGTCTAGATGCCCAGACCAAATTTAGCAGTGGAAATATGTACTGATCAACTTCTCAATAATTCTGTGACTAATTTACTTAGGGTTTTTGTACGTAAAATCCTTTCCTTGAAATCCATTTGGAGACACAGTTTTATTAAGCAACCCAAGGTTATACTTTGAAACGCGCTCTATCTTCTGTTGAGAGACATAGCTTTATTAAACAACCCATAAGTCTTTGAGGCAATAGGGGCCACGAAGCATCAGCCAACAGCCAAATGAGGTTGGCATACCACATTCTCCAAGGCCAATCTTGGGTTTTGACAATGACTGGGATGCTCTTAACATCAATCTTCAGTGGCAACAGCTGAGGAAATTATTTCAGTGGACAACAGCATAAATTAGGGTATACTAGTCCCACAGCAAGTACTAGAGCATCTGAAGCCTCCTGTGTCAGATCCTGGGTCCTGAAGACAAATCTGTCCAACTTTTTGTTCAACAAAGATGTCATCAAACCCATGTGCATTGCCCAATGTAGACCTGTATCCTGGAATAATTCAGGGTGAAAAGACCATTCTCTTCAAATGTTCTTTGCTGTAAAAATATACCTGTCAATTTTCTATACCAAGAATTTGCAGTGCAGAAAGAACCAGAACATGACATTCTGTTCAGGCCAGGATAGCCTTTGTCTCTGTCACTTTTAGTACCACCTCAATTATTGATATGAGCCACAGCCATTGCAATGTGCAATTGCACGTAGACCAGATGACCAGCTAGATGGTGAGTCCAGTATAGCAACAACAGACATGCTTCGCATATCTCCAAGATAAAGAATGGAAGTGACAATTCTTTCTGGGACTAGTGACCCTGGACAGACAGGGGGCTCAGACCTCAATTTCATAAGTCTGGAATCTGTCATGATGATCTTCCAGCACAGGGAGAGAAAAAATCTGCCCCTTGTCAATGCCAGGGACATCAGCCACCAAGACAGTGACAAATGTTTTTCGAAGATGGAACTATTGAATTGTCCCATGCCTTGAGGATGTTACACTTGAAGCTGCTTGAGTAGAATTGAGCATATGCAACTGCTTCAAAAGTAGAGTATGGAGATTCTGAGGGAAGAATGGTGTTGGGAGTGAAATTGTCAAACCTGTCAATGACGTTTTGTCAACGCCTCCTTGGGCAGGAAAACCTTGGTCTGAAGAGTATCTAGAGGAAGACCCAACTACTCCAAGTAATATGACAGAATTAGAGATAACTTGTGGTCATCAATCCGCCCAAAGTCCTCCAGGGCAGACAAGGGCATTGAGGGCCTTGAGATCCAATAAGGGTTAGTGGTATTGGGTTTGGAATTGTAAACAGGTTTGAAGAGGCACAAAGTGAAAAACCAAGGAGTAAGCAGGTGAACTATTTTATAGCCAATGGGCCCTAATGTTCCACACCTAGGCAGCAGCTATGTTAGCCCCCTTAAAATGTGGAAAAAAGGCCAATAGGCATCCCCTCTACCATCCATAAAACTGGTGGTGACAAACTTTGAGGTGGTAGTGGACTTGTCCGTAGGTTTGGAGACCTTTTTCTGCCTTAGTCTTCTTCCTCAGGAACTCTTGTAAGTGTGGAATCTGGATTCAGATTTGGAAAAATAAATGAAAGGCAAAAAAAGGATAGACCTGTGACGCTGCTCTTTACTTTTGTATTTCTGAAATAAATGAGTACTCTTTTTTTTTTTTTTACACGTTTGTTCTGCTGACCAGTGCTATGAATTTGCACAGTGGCTAAATGGTTAGCACTTCTTCCTGGCAGTACTAGGGTCATTGGTTTGAATCCAAATCACGGCACCACCTGCCTGGAGTTTGCATGTTCACCCTGTGCCTATGTGGATTTCCTCCGGGTACTCCAGTTTCCTTCCACACTCCAAAGACATGCAGGTAGGTTCCTATCTAAATTGGTCTAGTATGGATATGCAAGAATGTGAGTTAGGGACCTTAGATTGTACACTCCTTGAGAGCTAGGGATTGATGTGAATGTACAATATACATGTAAAAGCTCTGTGTAAGTTGACGGTGCTATATAAGTAACTGTAATAAATCTGAACAGAAGAAAGATCTACTGTAACTAGGCTAGCATGCACTGGCATGTCACACAGGAAATTAAACGCAATGACCATCTCATTGGTACAAACTGACTGTTGAAACCAGCAGGTGCCAAATCTTTACTGCAAGATTTTGCCCAGTGAGTCAAATTGTGGGAATTGAGTGCAAAACCAGCATAGGTTGTAGGTCAGATTGCATCAAAGTATAAATTATATAAGTGAGTTGATTAGATTTTTTAGTAGCAGTGTTGTTGAAGGAGCATCCTCTATAGGGATGGTCAGAGTCCTAAAGCCTAAAACAGATCAGAAAATCATACAAAAAATACCGTTTTCGAAGCAATTATCTGATAATCTGATTGTTAGTACACAGCTTTCATCTGAAATTATTCGAAGAGACAAGCATGAAACGTTTTCTCATACAATACCAGATCGTGCAATTTTCGTTTAATCACTACAGTTTTTGTCCTGAAAAACCATACAAATACATTACATCACCTTCTAATTTTTATTCTGTCATACTGTTCTGTCAAGAATTTTTGTAACTTTAGTAACCTCTTCACTTTCGATATGAGACTAGCATGTAAAAAAAAAAAAAAAATAGGGCGATCATTCGTTCAATATATATATTGATATATATTCTGATTGTAGCTTTAAGGTTTATGGAAGCTGAAATTGTACACTGTGCTAGGGGAGGGATTTACAGCATCTTCTAACTTCAAGATGGAGCAAACCACCACAATCAGACTAGAAACAGGTTTCCTTTACTTTAGCAAAACTAGTGAGGATTGGAACTCATATAGTGGGGTTTCATTTTCCAGCCATGAAAGGGACTCAGCATCTGACAGTGAATCTTCCAGAGTTTTTCCCTAAGGAATCGTCTATAGCTGGCATCTCTGCACCAGAGGGAAGAAGACAATAGGCATTTTAGACCTATATGATTAAAAGGGGCAATGGGTTGTGTCAGGTGACAGAGGAGGAAAACAACACATAAATGGCCACCACCCCAGCTGGCTCTGATTGGAATCTATAGGAACACAGGTTGCACGATCTTTCCCTGTGCTTAACTCAGCTTTGCATATAGTTCTTCCTCTTCGTATCATGCATGGGAAGTGCTAAGGAAAAACTCCCTGCACGTGAAGAAGCCACAAGAGGAAGACAGAGCTTAGGTTGTGTGTGTGTGCAAGCCCAATTCCTGTGATTTCACCTAAGAGACTTTACTTGGCTATATCAAAAGAAAACATTGTTGTACCCACTGAACATTTTCCAGTCACTAGATATCCTCAGGCTGATGGCCAGCAATCAATTAACTCCCTTCCTCTAAACCTAGGTCACCCTGGACCCACCTCAGCCTGTGACTGGACAATGAAGTAGAAGTAGCACAGTGATGAGCTCATCTCTCGGTCACCCTGCTCTCTCTTTCTATAAGCATGCGTCTTGTCAGTACATGAACTAATTAGCATCTTGTTCTGATTCTTTCACAATTCAGCCCTGCTGTACAGCGACTGCAAGAGGCTGATACCAGATCAAATTCAGGCACTTGTATTAAAAATATATTTAATGATGTAATAAATACATAGATGCATTAATTTGTGTTTTTTTTTATCTGCCTAGAGTTCAGCTTTAAGGTGTTGAAAACGAGCAAGAAAGTGAAAGAAATACAGCTTGCATTCTCCTAATGTAAAGGCTAATTTCAGTTATAAAAAGCCAAAATGCTAATTAACTCAGAAAATGGAATACGGTATTCTTAACCATACTGCATTGTACGCTAACAAGCTCTGAGTAAACCTCCATTAAATGTGTAGCATTAAAAGACATAGTAGCAGTAAAAAAGAAACCGGTTCATTAGGGATTTGCTGGGAAAGCTAGACAGAGAACCAGTTTTGCATTGCTACTCGGAACTGCACATTTTACTGCAGAGTGACCTAGTTCTATATTTCACAGTATCTGCTTGTAGTATTAGTGATGCTATTTCATAACAATAGGTTCCTCTGCTGTCATTACTCAAGCAGATTTAAAATCCATACTTATTTTCGCACTGAATATAGAAAATACTAATCAAAACACTTAACAACAAATGTTTTTATTTTTATATATAGCTCTTTCGAATTTAAGGCCTGGTACCAATTCAGAGAAGCTAGTTACTATAATATTAACCCCTTGACGCCGATGACACACAAATATGCGGCCTCACGGAACTGGGCTTTTTTCCGTTGGGGCCTGCATATTTGCGTACTTGTCTTTGTGCTGGGAGCACGCCGCGGTGTCACTGAGAGCCCCGGGTCCCATTCTAACGACTCCCGGGTCACATGATTGCTGTGATAGCCTCTGATTGGCTATCACAGTGATCAGTCACTGTACAGTCCAGCCCCCTTGCTTTTTTTCTCTCTCTATGAATGGAGAAGAGAGATACATTGTATCTCTCTAACTCCTGGCATAGAGATAAAAAAAAAATGTTTGTAAAATAAATAAAAAAAAGATAAAGAAATATTAAAAAATAAAAGAAAAAATAATGAAAAATACCTAGATCAAGGTTTGATCTAGTTCAGTGCCAGGGTTAGTGTTTGGGTCAAGGTCAGGGTCAAAAGGTCAGGATTTTTAAAAAAATTGGTATCAGTGTCAATGTCAGTGTGTTTTAGGTAAAAAAAAAAAAAAAAAAAAAGACAAAAACAAAATGTGCACTATTGTTTCTGAGCTGTACTACGGGTACACATATACACATATACGGTATTGCTGCGATCGTCAAGAGCTGGAGAATTTATTTTCGGTTGTTCTTTGGTGGTAGGTTATGGTAGTAACAAAAAACACAAAGCTAAATAAAAAAAATTTTTTTTTTACTATTTTGGGCCAGTTTTCCTTTGATAATAAAAAAAAATCAGGAGCTATCCATTACCATTTACCACCAAATGAAAGCCCAATTTCTCCTGAAAAAAAATCAAGGTATGATCCACCTGGATGTACAAAGTAGTTGTGATGATATGTACGGTTTTACTAACACATGTCAATGTTGCAGAATTGTGCTTAGGCATTTAGATTTGTTTTACCCTTAGGCGTGAAGGGGTTAATATTCAATTAACTACATATTCAGACATAAAGGCACATAAGAGAATGGACTATTAAAAGCCCCAACAACATACTATTTGTAATTCATTTAAAGCAGGAGTGTCCAACCTGTGGCTCACAGACCGCATGTGGCCTAAGACAGCTATGAATGCGGCCCAACACAAAATCATAAACCCACTTAAAATGTTTTTTTTGGGGAACTTTTTCCTAAAAATGCATTTACACTTAGAGAACACGTGTCCGAAGAAAAGTTTGACAGTTTTTTTACTGATCTTCTATAAGTTTTATCTTCCCAAAGAAAAATCTCCCACTCTTCACAATCACGCCTTATTCACGTCATCAGTTTTCAGAAACCTATGTTTCTGAGCAACTATTTTCAAGGATGAAGCACAGGAAGGGTAAAATTAGAACCAAGTTTTCTAATGAGCACCTTGAGAATTCATTGGGAATTGCTACTACATCCACCAGACCAGATAATGAAGTGTTAATTGATCAACAACAGAGTCAATTATCGCACAAGTTTTATGTTGCCCTCTTTTAATGTCATAATAAAAAATATTACAAAGAACAAAATGAAGTTACATTATCTATTTCAGTGATATTTACCTTTGTCCGGCTTTTTCTGTGTTCATCAGCTATCCTTATTGTTAATGCATTTCATATGTGGCCCACAACAATTCATCTTCTTCCAATGTGACCCAGGAAAGTCAAAAGGTTGGACACCCCATATTTAAAGATTCATTAAAGCCTAACTCTCCACTTTTGTTTTTAAAAATAGCTTTTGCTTTACACTTCCTCTCCAGCTCTGTCCTCCACAGACTTACCCCTCTATGATGTAGAGCCTCTCCTGTTCCAGGTTAAATGATGCCCAATATCATCCAACCCATTTCCTGTCAGCCCAGGCTGTCATGGATACACCATCTGGGGGGGGGGGGGTACACTATTACCCTCTCCTGGGCTCAAAGGACCACTGCATGAACAGAGTTTAAATGTTATACGTAAGCTCTTCTCTGACTCAGAGTAAGTACAAATCACTGTCGGCACTGGACCCGTAATGACATGTTAATGTCTGGATGACTGCTGGTTGTATATAGGGATTTTTATTAAAAAAAAAAAAAAAAAAAAAGTGCTGGGGGCTTAAAAAGCCTAACTCTAGGATACACTTTTAATTGATGATAAAATCCTCTGGGAAGTGTTAAATAGAAAAGTAGCTCAGGCTGAAATACTTACTTCATTCCAGAGTTGTCCCATGTAGTACCTTTTCTTAGATACATGATGTCTTCAGGGTTGAATGACACCCAGTGGGTGACACAGTGCCCTATGCTCACAGTATACTAATGTAGAGAGCACTAATATCATCATGTCAAGGCCTCTCTCTGAATCAGTAAGAACCGCCCAGTTCAGAGAAAAGGCAAACATGAGAAAAGTACCCTTTGGTGTCACATGGCTGGCTTGAGGACTTCAAGAAAAGTAAGCAGAGGAAAAAAAGCAAAAATACATTAGAGGAAACCTTAAGGGGAAGGAGAGGAGTATGGCAGTGTGCAGCCCATTTAAAGTGCATCTAGAAACTCTTGTATGGCAGGCTAAAGATGTCCCAAAATTAAGATATGTGATTCACAAATACCATAAAAGTAAACAAATTGCTTTACCATCATTGACTAAGCTGAATTCTCATTCATTTGCTCTCTCAGACACAGTAGCTTAAGGTTGGGAAGTTTCACTAATAGAGGAAGTGCTGCCAATCCAAACAGCAGTGAGCAGGACTAGGTGTGGTCAGGCACTGAGTGACAAGCTGCAGGCATGTGATTCAGCAGTGATAATGCTGTTAGCCATGCCCCCTCCAATAGCCTCTCATCCCACTGTAGTGCAAACAAACACAGCATACACGAGAGTGGCAACTCTGCTTTGAACTCAGGTGCAGTGCAGCATTGTTGTCACCCCATCATAGAGAGTGCATTCGATGACAGGCTTAATAGGTATTTAAGAAACTTTGCAGGGCGAGTACAAGAAAATTGTAAGTGCGGATGCTGCATGACATTTTTATTTATATATTTTTATTAATTGCAAGACAAATTTTGCTTTACCCCCTTTACAATGTTACACATGTATGTGTCAGTATCTTGTTCTGGGTTGTGCTTCATTGTGCCCCCAGAACCATGACTGAGCTCATTGTCAGCTACTGAGAATCAGGGGCTGGTAGGTGCAGCTCCTAATCACATCAGCACTCTGCATTCAATCACAGCATAGGAAGATCAGGAAACCCTGCCTATCAGCTCTGGGCATCATGGCATGTTTAACCCCTTCACACCTAAGGGTAAAACAAATCTAAATGCCCAAGCACAATTTTGCAATGTTGACATGTGTTAGTAAAACCGTACATATCATCACAACTACTTTATACATCCAGGTGAATTATACCGTGGTTTTTTTTCAGGACAAATTGGGCTTTCATTTGGTGGTAAATGGTAATGGATATCTCCTGATTTTTTTTTTTTGTATTATCAAAGGAAATCTGGTCCAAAACAGTAAAAAAAGAAATCATTTTTTTATTTAGCTGTGTGTTTCTTGTTACTACCATAACTTACCACCAAAGAACAACCCAAAATAAATTCTCCAGCTCTTGAAGATCGTAGCGATATCATATATGTGTATGTTATTTGTTGTTTGTACCCGTTGTACAGCCCAGAAACAATAGTGCACATTTTGTTTTTGTCTCTTTTTTAACTTATAACACACTAACACCAATTTTTTTTTTAAATCCTGACCTTTTGACCTTGACCCAAACACTAACCTTGATCTAGGTATTTTTTCTTTATTTTTTTAATATTTATCTTTTTTTTTTTAACAAACATTTTTCTCTCTATGCCAGGAGTTAGAGAGATACAATGTATCTCTCTTCTCCATTTATAGAAAAAAAAAAACAAGGGGGCCGGGCTGTACAGTGACTGATCACTGTGATAGCCAATGAGAGGCTATCACAGCGATCATGTGACCCGGAATCGGGAGTCCCGGATCCCGATCGCTAGAACGGGGCCCGGGGCTCTCAGTGACACCGCGGTCTGTGGCATGCTCACAACACAAAGGCAGGTACACAAATATGCAGCCCCACGGAAAAAAAGCCCAGTTCCGTGAGACCGCAAATTTGTGTGACATCGGCGTCAAGGGGTTAAAGTGCCGGTTCAAAGGGCTTAAAGTAAGATAGGAATATTTTTGTTACTTACCTGCTGAATACAATTTTTATTTTATTGAAATTGCATTTTTTGTGCACTACAGCACGGGTGTCAAACTGGCGGCCCTCCAGCTGTTGCCAAACTACAAGTCCCATGAGGCATTGCAAGATTGACAGTTACAAGCATGACTCCCAACGCCAGAGGCATGATGGGATTTGTAGTTTCCCATTAGCTGGAGGGCTGCCAGTTTGACACTCTTGCACTAGAGTGTTCAGTTAACTAAATTGCTATGTTGTCAGGACATGGATGACCCAACATCTGACAATGGAAATATAGTTTGTTTGTCTACAGGTTCCAGTATCTGTCTATTCACTGCACTCTTAAAATCTTAGAAAATATGAATATATAATAAGTATAAAATAATAAAAAGATATGTATTTCCTCAGTTACTACATTTATAGTATGAACATACAGATATACAGTATATTCCTTCAAACAAATCAGAAATGAAGATAATAAGAAAAAGGCATGTTACTTAACCCTGGGTTTAATACTTCTTTTAAAAGGATGCTTGCAGTTTAATCCAGTCATTCTTCTTCTTCTTATTATTATTATTATGTTGAATTGAAAATGGAAACAATGAAGAATCACAAACCCTGTAGTTTTTCATTCCCTTCTCACTGACTACAATGTAAAAGATAGACACCAACAGGAACACACATTTTTAGAGGAGAAAGGAAACCACAAATGAAAAAAACTTTAGTGTTAGTATTCACGTGGACAGATGTAAAGACCTGCTGTTGCAGTTTCCTTCCTACTTTTAGATTTCGTTCAGACCTTTGCATGAAAAGCTGTAAGTCACAAAGGTCTGCTGTTTTCAAATGCTGCTTACATTCAATGGTAAGCATCCTAGGAAGATCTTTACAACTGCATCCTATCAGGGGCGGACTGACAACTCATGGGGCGCCCGGGCAATAGGGGATCATGGGGCCCCTGTGTCCTTGGCCAAACTCAAAAAAGCCTATGAAAAAGGTACCAGGGCATCTCATGGAGGTCTCTACTGACCCCGGGCCCTCGGGCAGTGCCCGAGTTTCCAAATGGTCAGTCCGCCCCTGCATCCTACTGGAAGCACATCCAAACAGTTGTATCCAGCAGTACGGGAGTGAAAAGCCAAATGACATTCACCACCAGGACTGCAAAAAGCTTGATTCCCAAACAGAAGCTGGAAAGCTATGCTTAACTCTAGATATTAATGGCTGTCACACAATTCTATTCATCCCAACTGCAAGGGACATTGCACATCTGCATTCAACCTCAAATCAGCAGACCAAATATGCATCGGTTGCATTTTTCCATCTGCTAAATGGAGGACCTGTGCTATCATGTGGTGTGCCCAGTAGTAACTTTTCATAAATATTTATATATACAGTTGCGTGTTGTTAAAGGGAAAGCTGTACAGGTATGAAGATCAGCCCTGTATTGGGGTTTCTTGAAAGGTTTTTGTCTGAGCTGGTATCACCTTCCCCCTGCTGGACATGTTACTATATAGCAATTCATGATGCATAAAGCCAAGCAAGGCTTCAATGGAAATAAGAAAATATATATTTAGACTGCTTCAGCAGAGAACTGGAATCATTTTTGTCACTTTAAGAATACTAAAAGATGATGACAAGCATGAAATTAAGTTACCCAGAGGCAGGGCCATTCTCATAGTGCTGAAACTCCTCCTCCTCCCTCCTTCCATTCTCTGCCTTTAACCAGGGAGACAGCCTATTACAACGATAGGCTAATAGGAATGTGTGAGGGTGGAGTATAGCAGCAAGCTCTAACACTGCCAACAAGGGTCAGGGGTCTGATCAATCAGAATATCCCCAACACAATACTGAAACTGTTGCGGATATGTGCAAGCACCTCTGAATGCTTCTAATTTATTTCAGCATTCTTAGGGCTTGTGTTGATGGATTTTTGTTTGCTTCAAGCAGGTTTAGCATTTCTGTACAATTCTATGGGAAGGGGAAATCTGCTTGAAGCCGATCAAATGCAAGTCGGAAAGAGGTTAACTGCAGATTGCACCTGTCAGTGGATTCGAACAATCTCAGAAGCATCTCAAACGGATGTCATCAAACAAGGCCAAAAGCCTGTTAATGCAGGCCCTTAAAGTAACAGTTATTTATACTGGAAATAAGGTAAGAATAAAATTGATATGCCTGTTCTCAAATCCCAATAGCTTGTACAAGTATATAATCCATCAGGTGTTAAAGTGGTGTGACCACGTTAACACTAGAAATTCTGGATGAACACTCTGCTATATACCCATTTTAGCAACATTTGCACTGAAAAAAATGGATTTTTCGCTAACACATACTGCAATACATCTTTAAACTGGCCAACTGTCAAAATAATCCCTCTATGGCCAATCTCTAAGGGGCAAATAGACACAAGTTGGAGGAATGCTACAGGTTCAGGTCTGGCCAGTAAACTGCAATGCAATAGAAATAAAATATACAGTGGGGAAAATAATTATTTGATCCCCCACAGATTTTGTAAGTTTTGTAAGGCCTAACTGTGTACCACATGAGTACATAGCCAGTCTGTGGGAGCCAGAATTATTGTTGGTTGGAAGGGGATCAAATACTTATTTTACTCATTGAACTGCAACTCAATATATAACATTTGTATCGTGTTTTTTCTGGATCTTTGGTTGATATTCTGTCTCTATCATTTAAAATGCACCTATGATAAAAATTATACACCCTTCATTTCTTTGTAAGTAGGCAAAATTTACAAACTCTGCAGGGGATCAAATAATTATTTTCCCAAATGTACCTGTATATGTACAATACATGTATATGCCAGGCATGTATATGTACATGTATTTAGTATTGCACCTGATGTATTATATACATTTACAAGCTATTGGGATTTGAGAACAGGTATATCTTATTTCTATTACATTGCAGGTAAGTGACCAGACCTGAACCTGTAGCTCTCCACCAACTTGTGTCTATTTGCTCCATATTGGTACTACAGTATATCCACTGTAGAGCAGGTTAGGGACTGATCATAGAGGAATTACTTTGACGCAGTTGGCCAGCTTAACCTCTTCACGCCGACAGTACGCAAATATGCAGCCTCTCGGCAGCTGGGCCTTGACGCAGAGTGGCAGCATATTTGAGTACCATTTGTAAACAAACATGTGCTGAGAGCACGCACCCTGCGTCCCATTGAAAGGTCCTGATCTCGTCTTGCTATCGGGACCTTTCCGATCATGTAACTGCCATGACAGCCAATCACGGCAGTCACATGACCCTAAACCCCAGCGTGAAGGTGTTAAACATGTTGCAATATGAACTAAAAAAAACCTGTGCTTTCATTGCAAAGGTTTCTAGAATGGGTATTTAGCAGTGTGCACAGGGTATATTCAGACTTTCTAGGTATTTATACTTGGTGCAGCTGTCCTGAAAAGACAAAGCAAAAAAAACTATTTACAATAAAAAACAAACATGGATGTCTTCTTAAAACATTTTTATTAATTCAAGATAATAAGGTACTAAAAAAAGAGACCCTAAGACTTGCATAGAAAATGTATGACTTCCAATTACAATGATGTGATATTTTTGTTTCCAGTAAGTAACTTTCTGAAAATATCACATAAAAGTTATCAATGCACCATCATTTTCTGTGATTATTTGTAATAAAACATAATACACACCCTGTACTGTACAAAATGTACAAAAAGATAGTGCTTAGAATGACAATGAAGGATTTCCCTTATGACACTTGGAGATTGGGCAGAGAAGTGATTGCCCAAAGATGAACAGCTTTTCTAAAGTAATCTAAAAATTAGAAATGATAAAGAATACAAATACAGTAACTAAAGAATGTATTCCATTCTGATCTAACTCTTAACAAGCAATTTACATTATTTGGTATTGCACCTTCAATTGTACCTCTTCCATTTTAACACATAAAATACCATAAAGCGACCCTTCCAAATCAAAGGCTTTGTTAGTTTGGCATAATTGGTGGATAATACAGTTCAAAATTCATGACAATTACCAAAAGGTTTATTGGAATTGTTGGAAAATTGGCAACTACTGACCCACCATGCTGTGATCACAGAGAGGCACCTGGTCATGCTATCATAGTTTAGTAGAGGTCCTCTTGTATGATAGCCATGTTTTTTTCTTCTGCTGATACACCTTATAAATATCTGATAATTGGCTGTCAAAATGTGCTAGCAATAGCAATATCAAACACACAGCTACATGTATGCATTTACCAGTGACCATGGCTGAACTGGCTAAGCTTGCTGAAGGGAGTCTCAAGCTTTCATAGGCTCACTAAGGGGTGTACATTCTAATACCAATCTGGTTTTGGTGAATTTACAAAAAGCAGAAATACAAAGTCGGCTCAGCCCACATGGCCTATTTAAATAGTGAGTCTTCAGAGATAGATCAAGTTCAGAGACAATACCATGGCTCTGAACCTGGAAAGCACTTTGCGGCTTAATCAGTACATACAGTTCTGAAAAGCAGAGCCCACTGCCCAAAAGGTCATACTTCAGGATTGCTTTGCATGTCAAGTCCAGCATGGTACAGGTATAGTACCCCAAAGTCAGGCTTAACATAGACTTGTTCCAGCTCCTCTGTTGAATTAATTTGAAATAAATTTAAAAACAAATCACCATATAAAAGGTCCAAAGAAGGGGTTAAGGCCCATGAATTCAAGTGCAGAGATCTGATAAATCATGTCCATGAAAGATATACAAACCTGAACCAGCTGAACTATCAGTTTTAGATCAACTGCCCCTTTAAATTAAGCAATTCATTTTTGATAGAAAGACAAGGTCTACTGTACATTTGGAAAAGAGCAAAACTATTTTTGAAAACAAAGTGCTGCAAGTTTGAACAGTACATGTCGTTGTTGGTACAATTATTGCCGAGATCAACATTTCTGAAATATATCAGAATTATTGGTGCAAATACATTTGATACACAAGGATTTACACCAAGAGATACTTGACAAATACAATCAATCATTCTGGAATTATTTTTGGAGTTACCCCCACATATTTTCAATTTGTCAAAGAAATAATATTCATTTAACACCTGGGAACATGTACAACTGTCCAGTAAAAATATCAAGGATCAGAATACAGCTCCCAGATGTAATTCACAGCTTACATAATAGAGGTATGTAAAACATTTTGGTGTGCTGTGTGTAACACATGCACATTTAAACTGGTAAACATATCTCAAGATATCAGGTAGCTACAGCCCAAGTTACCCAATTTGTATTGTGTTTTTGTTGCTGCTTCCAGATAACAAAAAGTACAGTAGCCTAAGGATAACACAAGGAAAATGGTACAATTAACATTTTGTGTTATTCTGTTCTGCCTACCACAGAGTGGCAATTAAAATAAAAAAAATGTACTTGAGAGCTGTGCTAAGCTGAGCTCTGTACAGGATCCCTGGAGGTTTGCTCTCAGTTTGCTTTCTGCTCTACCAGGTAGATTATCAAAAGAACATAATGGAACAGCATATTTAATACATGTGGCGTCATTGTCACTCCACTAACTGAAGCACATACAGAATTCCAAGATTGTCAATGGTTACAAAAGTTCTAAAAGAAGAACATGGGAGAATTGACTTTAAGTTTGTGCCATTTGTGTAGAAGGTCTGTTTGCAGGCTCCGGAGTCCACATCCCACCACTGTAAGAAAAAAAAAAATACAATTAGCAATCAAAGCGATATATATATATATATATATACATATATATACATACACACACACACGCATATATATATATATATATGTACACATACACACACACAATAACATTTCACATATTCAGGTATTTATTCAACAAAAATATCAACATATACAATCATGTACTTTTGAATAGATGAATATACCATTAGCATCACAAGCTGATATTGTCCCTCTTAGCAAAAATTACTACTTTTAGGTGTTTTACCCACAAGTCTCTGACATCTCGGTTGACACTGCTGCAAATTCCTTCAGTTGCAAAGTGTTTGTAGGTTTCCTTGCATGAACTACCAGTTTCAAATCCCCCACAACATTTTAATGTTCAAATCTGGGCTCTGACTAGAACAGTCCATAACCCACCATTACTTCTTTTTGAGCTTTTCTTTAGTGGAATTTCTAGTATGCTTCAGATCATTAGCACTTTCCAACAATTTCTTGTTAAAATATGAGTTTCGGAAAGATGGTCTCACATTCTCATGAAAGTGCACTTTGATACACATGCTGGTTATATTTGTGCATTTGTTTATGTTGAAGCATGCACTTTAACACTAACTGATGTATGTGTTACCTGCAAATCCCACAATGAAATTTTGGGATTTCTGGAGACTTCTTTTGACATCAATTCATTCACTCTTCTCTAAAATTGCTGGACTGGACAAATTAAATCTATGCCACTTATACATTATTTTTCTTACAGCGAAATGATAAATTGCAAATGTTTAGCAATCTTTTTAAATCCCTTGCCAAAGGTAGGGATGCACCGATGCCATTTTTGTACAGAGAGTACGAGTACCATTATTATTTTTTTGTACTTGCAAATGCCAATTACAGATCCCTGCCAGCAACTGTTTTGCTTACACTTCAGCTGTCAGCTGGGGAACCCTGCTGACAGCTGAATGAGTGATCGGTTGTTAAGGACATGGCGGCCTTGCTCCTTAACCACTTCAGCTCTCACACCTGTTCACCCCTTATGGACCAGAGTAATTTTTATATTTCTGCTATGGACCTGTTTAAGATAACGTAATACATATAGTTTTTTTTATAAAATATATAAAAATAAACTGTATTACAGCATGTAAAAAGTGTGCATTCTATTCTGTAATTTTTCCTGTTTAAAACTACACTAAAATTATGATTCTGGTTTTTTACAAATGAAATACATTTATTCTTTTAAATCTTGGACTTTTTTCAATGTGAAACCTGTAAATATATGTTAAAAGTGTAAAAATATAAAAAAAGCAAACAAAAAACATCAGCAGTAAACTCATAATTAAATGGAAAAGGAGAATAAAGAGTTAATTAGGGGTGATTAGAGTAAATTAAGGGTTAATAAGGTGTTAGAGGTACATTTAATTAAAACAAAAAAAAAGCACAACAACTTTTTTTTACTTGACAGGTTGATTTTGACTGACTTTATCTGCAGATCAAGTTCATCCCTTTTTTCCATCTGTAGATGAATAAACAGAAAGATACATGAAACCATGTTTCTTTTTATCTTTCTGTGGCTGAACAATGTTGTTGATAAACATTGTCAGGCTGATTTTTTTTTACAGCTCCAATTGCTAGGACTTGTTTACACTTCACCTGTCAACAGGGGAAACCCACTGGCAGCTTAACGAGTCATTGGTTGTTAAGGACGTGGGCGGTGGCCTTGCTCCTTAACCACAGGTAATAGCCAGCTTCTTTTTTTGTTCTTGATGGCTTTTTTTTAAATTTACATTTCAGCTGACAGTTGAAAGAACCGAGACTGAATGTATCATTTTCAGGTATCAGTGCATTTGCACGAGCACCAATACTTGTGCAAATGCTTAGTATCGGCATCGATACCGTTATTGGTGCAACCATAATAATAGGCATCCTGAACCTTCTTTTTAAAGGAACTTAAAAACTGCTTCAGATCTTGGCATTATGATACCACACAGATCAATAGCAAAGAAACCACCTGGCCCTAAATAACTAAGTTTTACATGTTCCACCTGCATACTTGTTAAGAATGTTCTAATCACTGGAACCTGATTTGGAAGACCTGATTCTGATTTAATGGATTTGAAGTGGTGGTAAAGGTAGGAACTTTTGCACATGACAAATCTGCATTTTGGTCATTTATTTTAGGAGAATGAATACCCCAAGTAATTTTTATGTGTCACTTGATTAAAGCGCAGTTTCAGTGAAAAAAAAAAAAAAAAAGTCAGCAGCTACAAAAACTGTAGCGGCTGACTTATAAAAAATGGACAGTTACCGGTCCCTTGATCCCACAGCCCGTTTCACCGGCCACCCTGTGTTCCCGGTGCTGGCATCTTCACTGTGGGCACTGGGCAGCTTGCAGCTTCACAGCCGGGTGCCCACTGCGCATGCGCGAATTGTGCTACGCTTTGTGAATGGTCCCATAGTCTACTGGGACCTGTCACGTGTCTCAGAAGACTTTGGGGGGGGGGGGGGGGAGGACAACTGCCTCTTCCAATCACCTAGGCAGTCGCAGTGGAAGTGGGAGCAGGTACCTGTCAATTTCGGGTACCCGCTCCCCAAAGGCGCCAATCCTTAACAGGGAGCGGGGGAGCTCTGCTTTAAGTATATCATCTTTATTTGTAGGCACTGTCTGAATAAAGATCCAATTTTTGCCTGTTCAAATATTTTGAAAGAGTCAACAATTTCCATAAGGTGTAAACTGTCACAGGATTGTGTATGTATGTATATATATATATTTATGTGTATGCGCGTGTGTGATTTTACAGTTTAAAAGTGGTATTATCATGCAAGTAACAAAACTATAAAAAATATAGCTTAATTATAAAGCTGAAAGTGTATGTCCAGCCAAAACCTTTTTCTTTTTACTGCAATCTGGGGCTCCATTAGAGAATACCTCTCAGTTTTTATTAAAGAGATTGTAAGACCTCACCTTGTAAAACAACCCATTCAATTTAAAATAGAAATGAAAGGCAAAACGTTTGTATATAAACATAAAAACCCATTACAAATACCTTCCCCCCCCCTTTTTTTTAATAAGTGATCACATACCCTCTGTTGTCAGCTGTATAGGAGCTGGGGGAGAAGAATCAGCAGCACACTGATCCTTCCAGTAAATGGCTTGGGGGGGGTCAGGACAAGTCATTGGAGGACAGCAGGCTAAGCTCCCATCACAGCTAGATAACTGACCACAGTGTGTTCTTCTGCTTAGCGTGGTTTAACCACTTCCCGACCGTCCGTTGTATATAAACGGCCGGACGGTGGCAGTGCAGGGTCGGGTGGCCGTTTATAAACGGCCTCCCCGCACCCTGCTTGTGCGTACTCCCTGGGAGCACGCAGCACCGCGATCCGGTTCCTGCTGTGCCCTCCAGACACAGTGAAACACCGATCTTCGGACCTCTGTACGAGGTCCTGATTATGTGATCACTGATTGGCCAATCAGTGATCACATGCAAAGTAGTAAGCAGATGTCACATCATTGCTTACTACGTGTGTGAATGATCACAGAGGTCACATGGTGTAAGGCTATTCACAACAGCCTTGTACCATGTGACAAGCTGTGACCAATCACAGCTCACTCAGTACTTCTCAATGACTGCAAGAATGCAGACAGAGAGAAAGAGAAATGATTGCTTTTACATCCTATATGGGTGTAAAAGCAATCAGTGTAAAAAAAAAAAAAAAAATCTTCATTACCCCCCACAAGTAGTACAGTGTCACCATGGTGACACTGTACTGCTAGGTTGACAATATGTAAAAAAAATAAAAATAAATAAAAAATAATATAAAAAAATAAAAATGCAAAAAAAAAAAGTTTAAAAATTATAATTTTTGGTTATAAACTAATTTGGATTTTTTTTTTACTAAAAAGATAAACGGAATACATTTTGGTCAAGATTTATGATGAAATATTATTTATTTGCAAAATTTTATAAAAAACCCACTTTTTTCAAAATTTTTGGACTTTTTCATTTACATAGCAAAAAAAAAAAAAATCCCAGCGGTGAAAAAATACCACCAAAATAAAGCTTTATCTGTCTCAAAAAAAGTTAAAAAATTCATTTGGGTACAGTGTTGCATGACCGCACAATTGTCATTCAAAGTGTGATAGCGCTGAAAGCTGAAAATTGCCCTGGTCAGGAAGGGGGTAAAAGTGTCCAGACAGGAAGTGGTTAATAGGAAGCACAGGGACTGGAAGGAACACCAGGGATTTCACACAAAGGAAGCAATACAAAGAGAAAAGGATACTTTTTGTACATGTTAAAGCAGGCGCATATCAGGAATAGGAAATATTGGGTGTACATATTCTTTAAGGTGACAATTAGAGATGAGCGAATCGAACATGACGAAGTGGAATTCGTTCCGAAGATTTGGAAAAATTCTATTCGCGACGAATCCGAAGATTAGCAAACTTCGGATGCACGAATCAAATTTTCCCAAAAATGGCGGCAACATGTGTGGCGACGGAGAAAATGGACAGAGAAGATGGGCCTAGGCCTGTGTATGGCTTCAGAATACTGCTGCCTCCACCGCCACCCTGCGCCATGTGCCACTTTCGGGTCTCCTCACACTGCTGCCAGGTCCATACCGATTCATGGCCCCCTGTACCGGCTCCTCATGAACGTGGTTCAGCGGGTTTGCATCACTTAACGGCAAATCGTTGACAAATGCTGGGACGTTCAGTGTTGTGCGCATTAAGCCAGACACCAAAGGGCAGCACAGACCTGTTATTACTCGCTCAAGCATGGCTGAACAAAACCAGTCTCTACCACAAATTGGACCCAGACCTGCCCAGGGTCTCGTAAGTAGATTGCACGGAGGAGTAGAGTTCGTTATTGGAATTAACTGTGAGGGACTTTTAAACCTAGGCCTGTGTATGGCCTTCAATTGAAGCTGCTTCTGCTCCGCCACTCTGCCATTGGACTCTTGATAGTCGTCTCCCCACGCTGCTGCTGGGGGGACTTTTTAACATAGGCCTCTGTATGGCCTTCAATTTTAGCTGCTTACGCTCCGCCACTCTGCCATGGGCCCCTGTACCGCCTCCTCATGCTGCTGCCAGGCCCGTAATCTGCCATGGGCCCCCGTACCGACTCCTCATGCTGCTGCCAGGCCCGTAATCTGTCATGGGCCCCTGTACCGCCTCCTCATGCTGCTGCCAGGTCCAGAGTGTGTCATGGGTCCCTGTACGGCCTCCCATTGCTGCTGTCTCCATCGCCACACTCTGCCATGTGCCACTTTCAGGTCTCCTGACACTGCTGGTGGGTTCCATTTTGTCATAGGGTGCTGTATAGCCTCCCATTGCTGCTGCCTCCACCGCCACACTGTGGCTCCACACTCTGGTTTTGGCCCCGTGACTGCCCAAATGAGTGAAGTGTGCGGTGATTCTAAGATCGACGGCACTCATCTGCATGTCATACTGACTGACAGTATTATTTCTCTTCCCCAGCAGACTCCAAGGGCATTTAAATTAAAGGTACAGTGTTCTGCACTAATATAAAGGCTCTCTGAAGCCTAGAAACACCCTTTTTATAAGTTAAATTCGCAGCGAATATATTCGGCTCGAAGCGAATTTATTCGGCGAATTCGGCGAATCAGCCGAACCGAATTTTTGAATAATTCGCTCGTCTCTAGTGACAATGATGGAAAATCTTCAACAGCAACACATACAGGATTTGTATTTGTTTTATTACATTAGGGGAAGGCTAGAATTCATGACAGCTTTTTCTGTGTCCTTGATGCCTATTTTCCATAACGTTTTGTCTGGTAAAACCCTAATGGACCCCCGATAACAGTAAAATCTGACAAGGGTTCTATCCCTTCCTCACTTTATCTACAACCAAAAGAAAATCTGGTGATCCTGCCATTAACAAAAGGAATGTCCTAGGCTGACAGCATTTATGGAGAGGCAGTGTTATCACTGGACTTCAGAATAGCTCTTCATCTTCTGTTCTGTTAACTGGGCAGGGCTGATGACACTGCTTGAGATTTATACAGGAAAGTTATTAGCCCACTGAATTTCTGGCAGATTCAACAGGTATTTTGTTTTGCACTTACAGAACAGATGTAACAAAAAGTTAGTATATTCAACAAAGTAAAGTTTACATACACTTTATGTTGTGCTATTATATCTGTATATTTTAATGAATGTTTGTACTTCCCTTCTTATTTATCAAATAAATGGGTTTGGATGAAGCTACTTACTTAACTCACTAATTTCTAGCAATTTGTTCCACTGGAAGACAACCTCACTTAGAACAGACATCAAACAAAAAGATCAAATTGCTGTTTACTTAGCTGAATTAGATATGTCACTCTGGTAATAAAAGCTGAGTGTTAACTCCTCTCTCCTCTACAAAGCTCATGTAACCAGTTTGGCTACATATTCTAATGAGGTGTCATATATCAATGAATGGGACAGACATAGCTACATCATAAATGAACACAAACAATTTTAACATTGTTTTTTTTTAACTTATAATACATTTAACATACAACGAAGGATAAAATAAAAAAGTGCTGTTGCCACATTTTGATTGTACAGTTACAGTACACAATATGGATTGGACCAAAAGGGACAGTATGGACAGCTGTCTCGGCAGAGCTCTATACTTGAAATCACAGCATGTCAGCACAACAGTACAGCTAAGGACCCCGGTTCAATAACAGAAGACATTTGCAAGCACTTTGTAGCTGTCCCCAATACACTAGCAGTAGACACTTATACACTTCCTTTTCAGCTGTCAGAAATGTAAAACACCTTAATCGTCATGCAGAGCTGGCCACAGTGTAAATGACCATAAGTAGCTTGTCAGCACTTTGTACATTGTGACTCTACACTAATCTACTACTTCTACTATATCACTATATCACTTAAAGCCCAAACAAAAATACCTAAAGGCTCATGTACACTGCAGCTGATAAACTCACAGTTAGGAGCGGTTAAGCGGTTTTTTTCAGCAGCCCCTGAACTCACCCTAATGTTTTCCTATGTGTCCATGTACACATCTTCATTTACAGTCGTTTACAGGCATTTGAGTTTACAGTTGTTTTTTTGAATGCATAAAAACATGCGTTCAGCAGTCGATTTTATCAGCGATTCAAATGCAAAACACTTGTAAACGCACATAAACGCGTTATGCAAATGCGGATAAACAGACTTTTTTTAACCTAGGTTTTCCAGCAGTTTCCATCATTCAGAAGTGTCCCGTGTACATGGGGCCTAATACAGCTGTGTGGCTTGATAGATTGCCATTAAAGTGTTATTTTGCATACTTATCTGAAATCTATAACCCCAGTTATGCGGGAGCACCAGCAAAAAACTTACCTGCACTACACTCTGCATTATGTTAACACCAATTCACAGGCAGTGATGTGTACATGCTTACAACATTCTCACTGCACAGGATCAACTTGGAAAGGGCAAAATAAATTTAGTTTTAAGTGAGGTCAAAGGGAAAAAAACAGCTTATAAATAATGGAGGATTTTCCATAGGAAAGGAATTCATCCATTTAAGGGATGTAAACTTTAAAAAAAAAAAATAAATGCTGTGACGATCACGGCATCAGACCCCAGCCCTGCTCACCAAACTTGTGACCAAAGGACTAGCCAATCTAAAACCACGCTGTCCCATGTGTAACAATGCCACGCCCAGCTGCACAAAGATTTTCCAGCTAATGGACCACAATCTGTGTATCTGCAGCCTGGGAGTGATTGTTACTGGGTCAGGTTAATTACGCAATTAACCCTTCACATTGCCACCACCTCCTTTTTGTACAGAGAAAGAGGAAACTCGGCAATATCAGCAATAACGCTATGATGTTTGCATAACCGTCGGTATACCACTGTCACCGCAGGCAGAAATATACCAAAATTTAAAACACACAGTAGCGCTCTTTACAGGCAGGGGTTCTTAGTTTGCATTAAAGAGCTTTAGAAACAGTTCAACACTTTCAGAAAGTAAGATTTATTACTAAAAGGTCAAAAGGGTGCAATAACAATATTTACACACACACACACACACACACACGTTTAAAGAGATAAAGTACTTGCCGTCAGCCTTGGTTTAGCAGATCAAGTTTCCTGAGCCAAAAGGGCCTTATCTCCCAAAGTTAGTTACGATGTTAAAGGGGAGAATCTTCAACTTAACTAAACTCAGCTTAGCTCAGCTTTTTCTAGGAACTCAGCAGCGTGTCTCCTTAAAGCAGAGAACCAATCGCCTCATTTGGGGAGGGGTGTTGTGGTGGAGACCCAAGCTAGAACCAAAAACCCTCCCAGTTGATGTCATGGTTCATAACTTATTCTCGGTGCATTTAGCAGCCTTGCCACTAGCAGATTAATACGCAGAATCACCTGCTGAACGTCTAGGTATGAAATATGACATACCTGCTGGGATGGTTAAGGAGATATAATTTTCTGCTCTCCTGTTGATGCCAGCTAGGGGATGTAATATATCAGACGTCTTGTATTAACGAGACCAATCTGAATATATGCCTGGTTTTTATGTACATCTTTCATAGTCCAAGATATGTAATCATAGGGGAAAAGGGGATGTTTAAATGTGAGTCCGTTTTACGATTACCTGGAATGTTTTTGAGCTCAGTGAAGGACTTGGTTTATGGTTTTACAATTCTTCTCCAAACAGAGTCTCACAGACATCTTGGGGCCAGGCTAACTGGGGTTTATAAACATGAGCTCTCCAGCTGGCCTTGATGCCTTTGATCTTTGCATCAAACAGACCACATGTCACTTCTCAGAGAGGGAGGGGGGATATCGGAGGAATCTGATTTGGGAGTAGAAAATGATACAAGATGGAGGCCTTTGCCAAAATGGAGGCTTGCATTCCATCTCTGTGTGCATGATTGCTACAAATGCCAATTATTTTACAGGTAAAAAAAAATGTGCGTTTACTATTTTTTTTTCTGGACCCTGTAAAGCACTGCAACAGTAATCAGCAGATCGCTGGTGCCATGCAGTCTCCTGCAGACTGTCAGTATAATTTGTGTGCCTGTACATCGTACGGGCAGACAGTTTTACACTGAGAGGAAGATTTTCATTGTCAGTACTTGTAGTCAATTCATTCATACAACTCTATGAATGAATGACACAGCAGTATGGGCGGAGCAGTTTTCAAAAGTGGCTGTTAGTACAGGCAGTGACTGCAGCAGTAGGAACATGTTACACCCTAAAAATGGGTGAAACATGTAACATGTTCCCAAAGGTGAACTTATCCTTTAAAACTTGTAAACTTCCACTGAATTAGACAACCTGTCTCAGACCTAGGAAAACTCAAACTGAGCATGTGATGAAAAAACATACAAAGAAGTTACCTCAAATAAAAACTGCAGATGAAAAGGATTAATAGAATGCTAAATTTGGACTTTTCCTGCAAATTTTGACTTTTCCTGCTTAGCCCTTTTTACCGTGTGCTCTCCATTTTCCCTATTGCTCCTCTAACCAATAAGAATGCTCAGAAGGTGGAAGAAGGCAGGGCCAAGCTTCGGTTTTGAAGGAAAAGTTCAGATTTGCATATAACTTCAGCTGTCCATAGCTCTAAAAGTATTGATTGAGGTTCCATTCACTAAAAATCCCCTCTGCTTATTTTTCATCACATGACCAATTTAAATTGTTTATGACAAAATGACCGATTTGTTGGCACCCTGAAGCAAAGATCCTGTAACAAGTTTGTAAGGGTCCTGCAACAGGAAAAAAACCTAGCTCTTCCAATCTGCGCAATGTAAACCAGTACACTCAAAATGCCGATTACTATAGACGGATTGTGCTCCTTATAGACTGAAAAATGAATGTTATTTCATTACTTTTTTTTTGCTTACTTCCCAATTCTTCTAACCGGGCATTTCATATAAATCCATATTTATCTATCTATTCATGAATTACAGTAACAGTACAAAATCAGCTACTATACTTTTGTTTGTACAGGCTGAAATTGGCACACCAATTGAAAGCGCTATATAACAAACTCGAATTCTGACTGTCTGCTTATTATTATGATAATGTATAATAAAGAGCATATCTTCAACCCAGATGATGACTAATTTAATAAAGGGGCAAGAAAGTTTTTTGCCCAGAACTCTGTGTTACCATTTATTAAATAAGACCCCAGGGAGGGTTTTGGCACTATTGGGTAAGTTTAACCACTTCCCGCCCGCCTGAGTACTGCGGACAGGCGGTAGCTGCAGGCAAAGCGACATACCTGTACACCGCTTTGCTCTTCCGGGTTTACAGCGCTCATCCCCCCTGCTGACCCCCACTGTCATTCGTTGTAGGAGGTGTATGTCAGCAGGTCTCGGTCAGTGATTTTGGCCGATCTCCTACAGCAAATAGAGATGCAGAGCTGTGCCTGTATTTGTAAATACAGGCACAGGATCTAGCTGGCTCTTCTCTCCCTGGAACCATTTTGTTCCAGAGAGAGAAGAAAGACATCACACGTGAGTAAAAGCAGCACACTGTACCCACACACATTAGATAGACATTTTAACACCTTGATTGCCCCCTGCCAGTGCCATTAGTACAGTGTCAGTGTAAAGTATTTTTCCCTGATCACTGTATTAATGCCACTAGCTATGTCAGATAGCGTCAGGGTCAGTTAGCGTCCCTCCCAGCTAGGCTCAGTTAGCGTTAGATTGCCCGCACACTATCACACTCACGCTACAGGTCGCTGATCACCATCATTACTAGTATAGTGTTTGTAAGGATCAATATACTGATCACAAACAAAAAACTATACCAGTGCCGCCTTTTTATTAGTGTCCACAAAAACGCAGTGTTAGCAGGATCATCCCCGTTTGCTGCCAGCACTAGCGTTTAGCCCCAATGCTCCCCCCACCCATAACAAGATTCAGTATAATTTCTGATCACTGTCTGTAATACAATGCACACAAAACCGCAGTGTTCACAGAATCAGGCCTGATCTCTGTTAAAACTTACCTGTAAATTATTTTGTAGCAGTTCAAGCAGTCCCTGACAGCCAGGTGCTCTTTTTTCCCATGAGTAGCACTAGGTACCTGTAAATTTAGAGTCCAAAATGTCCAACAAAAGGTACACTAGTGAAGAGGACTACAGAATTCTGAGCATGTCAGGTGAGAGCGAAGGGGAAGACTCCCTGACATAATCAGCCTTAGAATACGAACCTGTAGACAGCAGTGGCACTCTGACAGGTAGCTTGGACGATGGAGAAGAGGTCCTTGTTCAGATCAGGCATACCCTACCCCATGAAGCTGAAGTGCTAGGATCACATGACTTGTCTCATATGCAGCAGAGTGCCAGTACTAGTGCTGCACTACCTTTTGGTGAACTGGCGATCACCAGCGGCCTAGTACATCCTGGTCCTTTTTATAGCAGCACTGCAGTATCACTTGGTCACATGGCCAGTCCCATTAATGCAGTACAAGCTGGTGCGGTTTCAAGCACAAGTAGTTTCCCGCAGCCACCAAGAATTCGCACACAGGCCCGTAGAGCCCCTACTGTCCTTCGGGACGTGCTTGCAAATCCTGATTGACAGCCCACAGATTCTGCAGCACCTGTACTTCCCCCATTCACTGTCCAACCCGGAATTCAGGTGGAAACAGCAAATTTAACTACTCCCCTTGATTTTATGGAGCTGTTTTTCACAGATTTGTACAATTTGATTGTGGGCCAAAGCAATTTATATGCTCAACAATATATCGCCTCAAACCTTGCCAGACCATTCGCATGGAAACCCATTACGGTTTCCGAATGTAAAACTTTTTGGGGCCTAACCCTCAACATAAGTATTACAAAAAAGAATGAGTTGCGATTGTATTGGTCCACAGACCTAATTCATCATATGTTCTCTGTTGCCATGACCAGGCATAGATATGAGACGATATTGCGCTTCATGCATTTCAGTGATAACACACTGTCATCCTCGGGGTAACCCTGAACATGACAGGCTCTACAAAATTTGGCCCCTCATAAACCACCTGAGAAATTTGCAGATGTGTATACGCCCCAGCAAAACATCTGTGTGGATGAGTCCCTCATTCACTTTACTGGCCGCCTTTCATTCAAACAGTACATCCCCAGCAAGCATGCTAGATATGGGGTCAAATTGTATAAGCTCTGTGAGAGGGCCACAGGCTATACGTACAAATTTAGGGTTTGAGGGAAGAGAAAGCGAAGTAGAGCCCCCCAACTGCCCAGACTACATGGGGAGCAGTGGCAAGATAGTTTGGGACTTGATGTCGTGTATGTTCCATAAGGGGTACCACTTATACGTGGACAATTTGTATACAAGCGTGCCACTATTTAGACATTTATACAATCTTGGAATTGGCTCATGTGGCACCGTGCGACCTAATTGCCGGGGCTTCCCCCAATGGCTTGACTTAGAAAGAGGGAGACAGCCTGCTTGAGGAATAATGAATTGCTCACAGTGAAGTGGAAGGACAAATGGGATGTTTTCGTCCTGTCTTCCACTCACACAGATGCGACAGTCCAAATTAACATAGTATCTGGCGTTGTTGAGAAACCCCTCTGTGTCCACGACTATAACCTTAACATGGAAGGGGTGGACTGGCAGAGATTTCTTTTCATTTTTTCATTCAGCCAGCAGGCTGCATAAAAAAAAAAAAAAAAAGAACATAGTATATACACCCAACAAGGACAAGCGACGTACTGGTACATCACTGGACTTTGAGTGGTTATACCAGGATGATGCCTGCAGCTGCAGGCATCATCCTGGTATAATTTGTTTTCAGCCAGCAATCGGCTTTCATGTAAAAGCAATCCTAGTGGCTAAATAGCTGCAGGATTACTTTTACAAGCAGGGGAAAAAGATGCCCCCCATCCCCCACTGCCTTCCATGGCCTTCTTGGGCATTCTCGTTCCATTGGGGGAATCTGAGAATGCAGCCAGTGTTTCTGCCAGCTAACCATAGAGCTGATTGGAGCCCGGAATGGTGCCAATCATCTCTATAGTCTAAGAAATCGGAAGCTACGAGCATATCATCACTTCAGTTTCACAGGATATAAACAGCGCCATTTGTAAATTGGGAAAACATATGATTACAGAGATCTTGCTGAGATTAGATAATGTAAGGGCAGAAGAGATATCTAGAGTCTAAAAGATTTCTCAAAAAAGAATATATGACAATGCCCATTGAAGTTATAGGGGATATTTGCATTCCCTGTTATAGCATTAAAAGTGATAAAAAAATAAAAAATGAAAGGGACAGAGTAAAAATAATTTAAAAAATCAAATTAACTTTAAAAAGAAGCGTTGACCCTATGCCAGTATGTTAACAGCGGTTGCACCATGCATATGAGGTACGTCAGATCAGTAATTCTCACACTAGACCTCCTTTGTAAATCTAAAATGGTATCTTGTAAAGGCTTTTAAAGCATTGCCTATGGATATTAAAAATATATGCAGTTTGTTGCCATTGCATGGGGCATGTGCAGTTTTAACCAGTTGCCCTCCTGAGGATTTACCCCCCTTAATGACCAGGCCTCTTTCTGCTACTCGGCGCTGCACTAATGCAACTGATAATTGTGCGGTCATGCAATGCTGCACCCAAACAAAATTTATGTCCTTTTTTCACACAAATAGAGCTTTCTTTCGGTGGTATTTGATCACCTGTGCGTTTTTTATTTTTCACGCTATAGACAAAAAAAAAAAAAAAAATTTTGAACAAAAACGATTTTTTTTACTTTCAGCTATAAAAAATATAAAGTAAACTCAAAGTTAGTTATAAATTTAGGCCAAAATGTATTCTGCTACATGTTTTTGGTAAAAAAAAATCCCAATAAGTGTATATTGATTGCTTTGTGTGAAAGTTATAGCGTCTACAAACTATGGTATAGATACTGCATTTTACGCCATTATTTTCGCTATACAGCGCTGCGCAAGTTTAACGGACAATTGTGCGGTCATACAATATGGTACATAAATGAAATTTATGACCTTTTTTCACACAAATAGAGCTTTCTTTTGGTGGTATTTGATAGCCTGTGCGTTTTTTATTTTTTGCGCTATCAAAAAAAAAAAAAAGGCTGACAATTGTGAGGAAAAAAAAACAATATTTTGGACTTTTTGCTATAAAACATGTCCAGTAAAAAAATTTAAAAATCAAATTTCGGCATAAAATGTATTCTGCGCCATGTCTTTGCTAACAAAAAACCCGATACGTATAAATTAATTGGTTTACGTGAAAGTTATAGCGTTTACAAAATGGCAATAAAGATACTGGGATTTTTGATTTTTTTTTATACTAATAATGGCGGCGATCAGTGACTTATGGCGGGACTGCGGCGGACATTCTGACACTGGGGGGGAACTGACTTGGGGTCACTGACATCCCCAGTGACACCAATACAGTGATCGGTGCAAAAAAAAAAAAAAACACCTGACACTGTACTAATGGCACTGGGGAGGAAGGGGTTAACTTTATTTACTGAAAGGGTTAACTGTGTGAGGGGAGTGTTTTACTAGGGGGCGGGGGTGTGTACTGCACGGGACAGCTGATCGGGAGAGATAAACTCTTCTCTCCGGCTCAGCATGTCAGGAGCTGACAGGGAACTGACAGAAAGCAGAGCTACTGCAGCCCTGCTCTCTGTCAGTGATTGCTGCTAATCGGCGGGACACAGCCGGTAACGACTGGCTGTGACCCGGCAACTGACATCTGCGGCCGTGATCGGGACAGGTAGGGCGGTGGTGCACCTCGTGCGTGCCTCCTACCTGTTTTGCAAACACACGTTTTAAAACGTGGTTTTGCCCAGCCGTGCCGCCCTGCCAACGTATTTCTACAGGGGCTGGGCATCATCTTTTATATATTTTACCAAATAATTGGCCAACATATTGTGTTTTTGCGCATTAAAAGTAAAAAAAAAAATATTTTTGTAAAAATATTAGCGTCTGAAAAATCTCTGCACGAGTACTATGTGACATAAAAAATTGCACCCACCATTTTATTCACTAGGATGTCTGCTTTAAAAAAATATATAATGTTTGGGGGTTCAAAGTAATTTCCTAGCAAAAAATACTGATTTTTATCATGTGAACAAAAAGTGTCAGAAAAGGCTTGGTCTTCAGGTGGTCAGAAAAGTGAGTGATGTGTGGCATAAACATTTAATGCTGGGCATAAAATGCCCCCACCTCCCAAAATTACCCCTTTTTGTAAAGTAGACACCCCAAACTATTTGCTGAGAGGCATGTTGAGTCAATAGAAGAATTAATGTTTTTACCACAGGTTTTTGGAAAATGACGGAAAAAAAAAAAATTTACATATATATATATATATTTATTTTTTCTTTTACACAAAATTGTCACTTAAATTGTCCCATTACTTTTGGTCCCTTAACAAGTGGGAGGCACATATGCAAACTGTTGTAATTCCTACACCGTTCACCTGATTTGGATGTAAATACCCTCAAATTAAAGCTGACAGTCTGCAGTTAAAGCACATCTTGTTCGTTTCATTTCAAATCCATTGCGGTGGTGTATAGAGCCAAAAATGTTAGAATTGTGTTGATGTCCCAATATTTATGGACCTGACTGTATATTTAGACATATATTATGTAATATTATGAAATCTGCTATTTGTCTATAATGCGCAACCTAGGACAATCTGTTCTTAAACATTTGTGGATAACTGCGTAAGTTTTGTTTTGTGCAATTAAAACATGTTCAATACAAAGTACTCTTAAAAAAAAAAAAAAAAGATACGTATTTCTGTCCTCATTTACCTCTGAAAGGATTTTTTTTCTATGCAGAAAGTTTTGTGATCCAGGCACCCCAGCCAGACATTATGGCCAAATCTTTGACCTCCACTACAGCAGCACAACCTAGTCTTCATGAACACCCTCCAGCCGCTGAGTGAACAATGAAGAACCAGGATCAAACTGATGTCATAACTGTGCTCTCCTCTAGTAACCATGTTTTCAGTGTCAGTACTGTAACAAAGCCTGGCTACTAGTGATGGCCCATCCTTTCCCTGTGTGAGTCTAGAAGCACAGAAGATTGTGGGAAGCCACAAGACAAATTCAAGTACCTATACTTTTTGTATTTAAAATGCACTTACATAACTGCGTTCGCTGGCGCCCTTGACTCATGTGCCTTGAACTCTGCTTTAGCTTAAGTGTAAGGGGTAGGTTAACTGTTATTATCTGTAAGGGTTCATGTGGTTTATTACTTCAAGGTGTTCCTAAATATTATTGCACTAAGCATAATTATATACAATATGTTTAATTCTATCCTGTCTAGGCTTGCTGATAAACCTGTATCAACTGTACTGTAGTGCTTCTTCCAACAAAACTATAACTCTACTCTTAAGTGATGCTAACTAAAAATATACTGTACCTTCCCTCTAAACTGGACATATGTGGACCATATGCTAACATGTACCAAGGAAAATAGTATTTCTGAAACGAATAACATTAGTAGTGTTGTTTATGTGTTTCAACTATACAATATTTAAGCCTAGAAATTTTCTGGAACCATCCATTCAACAAAACACTGGAAAAGTTAACTTGTCCAGTAGGACTTCAGGTCTCGGAAATCACAAGAGGAAAGGGCAGTTTTGGAATAAAATAGAGCTCCCAATATGTCTTGTTTTTTCTAGAAAATGGGTTTATTTTTATTAAAATTCTAAAGAACCTGAAAAATGCAAATATATTATAACTTACTTTGACATAAGCTCCACAGGATACTATTAGTTTATTGTCAGGAGAGAAATGTATATCCTTCACCCAGTCATCACCTTTATTCACATGACACTGTCTGAGCAGCTCCCCACTGTCCACTTTCCAAATCTACCAAATAGAGGACAAAAAAAAAAATAAGCATTTTTTTGTGGACTCCTCAAGCATAGTGACCATGCAGTCCACATGAGTAACTGGTTTTATTCTGTATGCTTAAAAAGTAACCACTGAATTGCAAGATAAGTAGTAAATAGGTGAAATTAAACATGTAGCAAAAAAAGAGAAGGCAGTTGTAAAGAGAATAAAACATGGACCTTTTCATGCATAGTGTGCCTAAATTAAAACTACTGTAAAGAGTTTAAGAAATGTCAAGTATCCGGACATCTGCAATTTCAAATTTGAATTTGAATGAAGACTTTATTATTTTAGGGCCCAACGGGACTTGATAATTTTGATAAAGCAAACTCATGCTATACCAAAATTTGACTTAAAGTCTAATTGTAGTTTATACACAAATTAAACGAATGAAGACAGGTTGCCTCAAAATAGTAATCTGTTCGCAATATTTTGTAATGCTGAACTAGTCCCAGCACCAAACTCCTATGCTCTTCAGGAAGTTTTAGCTACTGTGTGCTCTGTGTAAAAGCAATAATTTCCAAATAGTGGTCTGAACTGCCCCCTGACTACTTTGCTGCAATCAGCAGAGAGTATGAGTGTTCCCAACTGATTTTAAGGCTAGGTTCACACCTGTGCGGCCTTGCATGGGCATGAGAGGTCATTCATTTGAATGGGTTGCTGTGCCCCAGGACACGCAGGAAAGAAGTCCCTGCACTATCTTTAAAATCACACCCTGCACGGGAACCGAGGTTTGAGTTACGATTTCTAGTGCGGGCGGTGTGCCATTAGGATTAATGGCACTGGCCCATGGGTCTCGCATTTCTCTGTGCGGGTGGTTGTGGCTGCCAGTATTTGTATGGGTCCCGCAGTGGCACCACCTGCACAGATACGAACCGAGCCTAAGACCATATTAACACTGAAAAATGTTGCTAAATATTAATAATTTTAACAACTATATCTGGATGTGCCCTCATCAGACTAACAGAAGAAAAATGATTATATTCTACTCATTTACAAAAAAGGTACTCGTCATAAGTCGCAAGGTTCTTACAATGTATTTTTAACCCAGGCACTGTTTGCAGAATACTTTTTTTTGCCTACCCTTAAACTTCTATCTCATTCAGAAACATTTTAGCAGTACAATTTACAAATACCAGTGCTCAGACATACCATGATTTCTCCATTGTCATCGCCAGTGGCTAGATGGTTGTTGTCTGAAGAAAAGTTGGAGCAGCGCACACAGCTCTGGTGACCTGTCAGCTCATGCAGGAGAGTTGATCCAACAAAACTCCAAATCTGAGACAAAAGAGTCAACTTTACGGTTACAATTTTATTTCATCTTTGTTTTTTCAGTATATCAACAAGTACATCATTATCAATGCATAAGAACTGCCTAGGTCATCCTAAAGCAATTTAGCAGATTCTACCTTTTATTTCTTTAAGCAGGCTGTAACTGTACTGCTTGGACATTATAACACTTTGGGACACATTGCTGATTAGGGTCATCTGATGGCTGGTCCAGTACCCAGAAATATGTTCATGTCATATGTAACATCAAACTGATATTTTTGTAAGAGCACAGTGCAGTAACGCACAGGTTACTAAATCAGATGATGAAAACTAGGTTAATTGATATAAATTAGTGCACTCTGCATGGTCTTAACCCAAGAAAGGTTAAGAACCAAGGGGCATTCGTAGTTAATACTGAGCTGATTTGTTTACATCCTTTCTATAGTGTTTCTTTCTACCACAGTTCACATGTAAAAATAAAATTTACACAAATAAATAAAATTATGTAATATACAAGTAGTGGGAAACCTGCAATCCTAGGTGAATTCTAAACTTCAATATTTAATGCTGCCACTAACCAATCACTTTTTTTTTTTTAATTTTACTCACTTTACCTTATGTGGTGCATTACTGTATAGAGATTATTAACAGCCGAGCTAATGCAGGCAAACTGTGCTGTCATCTGGCTGTTTGATATTATGCTCCCCCTAGTGGATACAGCACATACAGAAAATGAATACTTATTACAGCTGAGCTTGCCTTGTTATCCCTTATTTTTTTTAACACAATCAAAACTAAAAAGGCTTTGAACAAAGAGAACAGTTGCTTATCCTTGGTGCCGCAAAACATGTCACTGCATCAGAGAAGCAAAAAGAGAATCACAGCCTCAAAGTCTCACCTAGACACAACCTATTCAATGGCACTCCTGGCTACATAACTCTATAAACACCTGGGCTCTGTGTGCACTGTGCAAAGTCAGGGTGCAATTAGGTGAGGTTATGTGACAATTTCAGTAACTTATAAAGTGCTGCGCTACATTAAATCCTTAATACCGCAATAATAAACAAAATGTGGGGAATATTTCAATCGTGATAACATTAACTTGCCATAATATACAGTATGCATATAAACTCAAACATATTTAATCTGCAAACAAAAAGAATTTAAATCAAAAGTGCACTAGATAAGTGAGAGGATTCCACTAGCACTGTAATACTGCAAATGGAATACACAATTCAAAAATACCAAACGATGCCTTGATTAGGTATACAAAATGCTCCACATTCACAAATGTGATCCCTCATCAGTGTAAACACCACCAGTCACTGTGCGCTCACCTAACTCCTAGACCTAGAGAAGGTCACTATGAGTTTTTCCCCTTTAAGGGGTCCTAATGGCTACTTACAGTTACCAAACACTTCCTCCAGATTCCTCCTCCAAGGCTACCAATGTTGTCAAATTAGCAAAGTTATCTCTCCACCATCAATGTCACTCAAAGGGAATAGAAACTGCATATACTGTTTTACCGCATAAAATACCATTACATATTTATTAAAACCTACTACAATACACTCACAATGTAAGTGCACAAATCCTCAGTAGTGCACCACCTTAAAAAGGAATAGTTGCATATACAGGTACCTGTCCCCTTAAGGGTAAGACCACAGCATTACCAAACTCTTGTATCCAGGTAGCTCTTTCATGGTGGCATGATGATGTCACTTAGCTTCCACTCAACGTGTTTTGTCACTTCCTGTGACTTCTTCCAAAGAACCAATATTAAAATTTCAGAACTCTGAATACACTTTCTCCAATCATTCTCCAATGGAAGGCCCTGGCCACTCCTCCTAATACGAATACTGGGAAAGTGCACACACAGAGATTCTATGTTGATTCCTCATAGTGGCAGGCAGCCCACGAACACTGAGACGAGAACTATCTCAGAAGACTAGAGGGAGATGCCTGATATAGTATTCTCCTCTTGCTTCCAGAGACCAATTTA
Source organism: Staurois parvus (assembly GCF_062004578.1). Lineage (NCBI taxonomy): Eukaryota > Metazoa > Chordata > Amphibia > Anura > Ranidae > Staurois > Staurois parvus. The sequence goes on from NW_028317821.1 coordinate 5,557,131, forward strand.
CTGCTCTAGGTCTTTTTCCTTGGTACTGTTAAATGACTCCCAGGACTAAACACTGGTCCTGAGTACTATTCTGTGACCCTCTGTAATCCTGTAAAGTGCATGCATCTACTACACGGTTTCCTGCTCCTTTTTTTTATATTCCATTTCTTAGTTTTGTACTCTGTCTTTACTGTACCTTGGCACTTTTGTCGGCGGAAGTGGATGAAAACTTTGAGTAGTCAGGTGAAACATCACAAGACAAAACAGCACCAGTGTGACAAAGGAATTCTTCCTCTTTAGTTTCATTACTAAGGTCCCGTATCTGAAAGAAAGATTACTATACTCAAACTGGGAAAAAAATCTGGATTTAACACACCAAAGCTTTAAACACAATTCCATTTATGTAAACGTAGGTGCAACAGTAAATAGAAAATCCAATCAAAATTTGTATTTTATCTTTAAATTTAGGGACCTTTTTCAGGTTTTACTTGGTCTTGGAGAGATTTCCCACTGCATATTGTCTGGGTGACCACTATCTCCAGGCCAGGAATTGAGGACAATCTCCCCAAGAGAGATTAAGTCAGAAATAAGATCTGGGAGGAGTTCTAAATACTTTGACTTATATAAAAAAAAAAAAAAAAAAAAGAAGAAGAGGTTAAGGTCCCATTTAAAAAGACGAACAGGCACTAAAAGTGAAAGAAGGAAGTGTACTGTGGTGGCTGGGCTTACAGGTGTGTGGGAACAGCTACAGCCACTCAGCCTGTACAAATCCATGACAGGCTGACAGGAGCAGCTACTGTTTGTATGAATCCACACATGCTGCAGTTACCTGCAGATACAGACAACTTTAGTCGCTGCATCTGTGTGTGTCCAGGGTTGAATATCTGTCCCTAACCTCAGGTAACCCCTCGGTGTGTGGATACATGTGAAGATTGATGGACAGCAGTGGCTCCTGTTAGCCTGTCATTGTTTTGAACAGGCTTCCCAGCTGCAGATGTCTGCACACACCTGTCAACCCAGCTGCAGCAATATGCTGAATCTTCCTGCTGTCAGCGCCTGTTTTTCCGTCTGAAAGAGGCCTAAGGCAGAAGATGTTAAAGCTGTTCAATAGGGCTCTTGCACACGGTCTGGCTGAGCCTGTTCAGTGTAATTTCAGCCTTATTTCCTCCACCCAGGCAGCCCAGGTGCAAAGTACAGCCTGTCATTGACATGAATAGCTGTGCACCATTGTACTCATATACAGTGGAAAAAAAAATATGTGAATCCCTTGGAATTATCTGGTTTTCTGTAGTAATTTGTCATAAAATGTGATCTGATCCCCATCTAATGCAGGCCATAGACGGGCCGTTTATCGGCCAAATTGTCGGCCGATAAACGAAAAATCAGTTGTTGCCGTTGCCGCCACCAATGTCTAAGAAAAACGGCCGTTTTTTGTGGATTTTCCAGCACGACCAATAAAAAGAAACGAGAAGATCCACAAAAAACGGCCGACGGCATTGCCCCACTAACGGCGTGAATATCAGCCAATTTTCCGTGTGGACGGAAATTCAGCCGATAAACGACCCGTCTATGGCCTGCATAAGTCACAACAATAGACACATGCAATGTGCTTAAGATGATAACACACAAACCATTCTAATTTCTTGCGTCTTTATTGAACACATCCCTTAAACATTCACAGTGCTGTAGGAAAAAGTATGCGAACCTATAGACTAATTACTTCAACGAAAGTTAACGAAGTCAGTAATTTGCACAATTGCAGTCAGTCATTTGCACACCCAGTCCAATTATTGAAATTAGTTTGGAAGTGTAGTTTACAGCTACTTTGATTGATAAAAGACACTCAAACATTTTAAGGCTGCTGTTCACAAGAAGAATCAGCTGATGTGAACCATGCTTTGCAAAAAGGAGCTTGCTGAAGAAATATTATCAATAGTTGACCTGCATAAGGGATACAAAGCATATCTTAAAGTATTTAGGCATCCATCGACAGTTAAACAAATTGTTTATAAATAGAGACAGTTTAGTACTGTGGCTACTCTCCCTAGAAGTGGGCGACCAGTCAAGATTACTCCCAAGACACAAAGCAGACTCCTCAATGACATAAAGGAGAACCCATGTGTAACAGCTAAAGGCATGAAGACATCACTGAAACTGGCAACCATCCCTGTTCATGAGTCTACCATACATAACCCTTTAAACAGACAGGGCGCTTTGCTGGAGTATAATTTGGAAGAAGGCCTCTGGAAAGGTTCTTTGTATCTTGGGGAGAAGAGTGTAAAGCTATAAGTTTCCAGTTCCTCAGTTCTGCTTTGGAGTATACTGGGTGTAGAAGTCTAAGAAGCAGGCTCAGGAAACAGTGAGTGCCAGGACCAGAACAAGCCTCAGGAATGTATATTTAAACTGCATTTCACCCCCCTCTCCCCCCAGCATCCAGAGATCAAATGTTCCAGTTCTTTGTGTAATTTTCCACAATATACATGTAAATAAGATGCAGTTTCTGAATTACAGAAGCGTAAAAATATTTTCTGAAGAGGACTGGTATGGTCTATACCCCAGTTAATCAAATCATACAAAGGGTAACCTCGCTTTTGTTGGGGAGAAAAAAAAAAGATAGCAAATAAAAAAAACTATACAGCATATACAACTGTTATACAAGCCATGCAGAAGCCATGCTGTAACTTTATGTTACTAAAAAGTACCTTATCTTTTCAATCTGCAGCCACTGTAACTTTCTGTAAAATTAAATGCAATATGGCAATGTTGGTGTACAACACCCCTATAAAATGTAATTTCCTGCTTGTGTGATTGGCTCACTAAGTTTTCCAGAAATGTGCACTAAGATACAAGTCAGGTTTTAGGCATCCCTTGCAAAGATTTTCAGTTTTGGTTAGATAATCCCCAAGGGTTAATTACTTCTAATGAGGAAAGCTGTAGAGCCTGCATCCCTTTAGAATACTGACAGCACCAGCTGATTACAATGAACCAGACTCTCCCATTCAGAATCAGTCTGAAAGGGCATAGTGAAACAAACAGAATCTGCTAGAAAGTGTTTGATAAAATCCCTGCAAAATATTATGCCATCAGCAAGAATGGGACTTCTTGTGATGGCTGCAGTGGGTGGGCAGACCTGGAAAATAGTTGTGGAGAATTATTAACTGGGATAATGAATGGGGTAAAACTGTAATATCACTGCTGAGTGGATGAAACGTAACTTTTAATAACAATAAAACGGTTTCCTTACCCTCACTGTCCCATCAAATGACCAGGACAAAAGTTTGGAATCTTGCAAAATTCTAAAACATTTCACAGCTTCTTTGTGCCCTTGTAATAAAATGCTACGATCAACCATCCAGTCCCAGACCTAAAAAACAACAGATTACTACATGCATGGATCGAATACCAAAACATCCACAGGAAAGTATTCCTTTTTAAACTGTTCACTGTGTAAAGCTGTACATGAAGAGAAAAAGCAATAAAAGGGAACATATGTACTATATATATGTGGTGTTTTCAGCATTGAATGTATGTTTTCATAAGGGCAAAAATACAAAAAATCAAAACCATTATTGTAGAAAAGCATATCCCATTCTAAAAACAATCTAAGGAATATTGCAAAATGTGATAGTCTTTCCATTTAGACAACATGTTTAAATTCAAGAAGGGAACATACAGCAAATGAGTAATAAAGGTTTCATTTATGTTGACATAATACATAAAGCAACAGTAAGGTCTGTGCCATAGTAAGCCATATCATCATACAATAGATATTTAGGTGAATGGGGGAAAGGGCTCTATCACACTTAAATGAGTTTTTGGACAATAATCTATAATCGTCCCTTCCATCAATACAGCTTCACTCTTTTTGGAAGGCTTACCACATGATTTTGGAGTGTGCCCATGGATGTGTGCTCAATTAATCAAAAGAACATTTGTGAGGTCAGGTAATGATGCTTGGTAAGAAGACTGGCTTGCAGGCAGTGTTCCAATTCTTCTCAAAGGTGTTCAACAGGCATGAAATCAGGGCTCCCTACAGGACACTTGAATTCCTCCACACAAAACGAATCAAACCATGTCATTATGGACCTGGGTTTGTTCACAGGGGCACAGTCACACTGAAACAGAAAAGGGCCTTCCCTATACTGCTCTCACATAGCTGAAAGGGAAGACTTGGCTAAGATTTCTCTTATTGCTGAAGCACGAACAGTACGACACCCTGGCAATGCAAAAACCTAATAACTTGGAAAGGTGTCCATATACTTTTGGCCATGTATCACATGTACATCAGCAAGACAAGAAAGCTGTTGATCTGTCCACAGAAGCAAAGACAGCTGTCTGAGTGCATGTTTATAAAGAAGACCTTTTATGAAAAAAGAAGGAAAGTGAAGCCGTTTACCACAGTCTGTTCCTTCCTTTTATCCTCAAACCTGTTCTAAAAATGACAGCAAACATCTGATTGGTTATTATGGGCAGCACCAACACTTTCAGGATTCAAAAGTACCCATGAGTACTGACAAAACTCACCCTAATAGAGGAATCGTCTGAGCTTGAAATAAGTCTTTTGCCATCTGATGTGAACTGACAGTGCTGTACAGTCTTCCTGTGACCTTGAAGGTGCTTAAGAAATTTGCCAGTTGCTAAATCAAAAACCTATTAAAAAGTAAATACATGAGCTGTTTTGTATACATATTCGAATGAGGTTATGAAATAGAATATAATATCTAGTTTAATTGGGAGGAAATTAGAAAACAAAGCCCTTAAACATTTCATTCTTCTTCCCACCCCCTCTTCCATAATTACTTAGATTATTGACCCATATACACCGATGGTATAACATTATGACCACCCACCTACCATTGAGTGGGTCCCCCTTTTTGCTGCTAAAACAGCCCTGACCTGTCGAGGCACGGACGCCACTAGACCTCTGAAGATATGCTTTGGTATCTGGCACCACGCTGTCAGTAGTAGATCCTTTAAATCATGTAAGGTGGGACCGCCATGGATCAGACTGTTTTTTCCAGCACAACCTACACATGCTCGACTGAACTGAGATCTGGAGAATCTAGAGGCCAAGTCAACATCCTGAATTCGGTGTTGTATTCCTCAAACCATTCTTGAACCATTTGTTCAGTGTGGTAGGTTGCATTATCCTGCTGAAAGAGGCCACTGCCATCATGGAACACCATTTCCATGAAAATGTCAAGATAAATCCACATAAATGGCAGGACCCAAGGTTTCTCCACAGAACATTGCCCAAAGCATCACACTCTCTCCCCTGGCTTGACTTCTATCCATACTGCATCTTGGTGCCATTTCTTCCCAGGTAAGAAAGTCACATGCCTTCCACAGTAGACATGATGTAAAAGAAAACATGATTCAGCAGACCAGGTCACCTTTACCCATTGCTCCATGGTCCAGTTCTGATGCTCACGTGCCCATTGTAAGTGTCTTTGGCTGTGGACACGTCAGCATGGGCACCCAGACCTGTCTGTGGCTAAGCGGCCTCATACACAACAAACTGAGAGGCCCAGATTTTCTACTTTCAACACATTAACTTCAGGGACAGCATCTTTGCTTGCACATGTACATGTAAGCGACCCTAAAATAGGATTATAGCAAGAAATTATCTTGAAAAGAAGAACAACAAGTGCCACAGATAGTTGGAGACCATTCTTCTCTAAAAGCAGAGCTGATCTTTTTCTCCTTCTATGGAGGAGAGTGACAAGATCAAACGTTCAGCTGGACACCAGGCAAGTATCACAGCAAATCTGGATGCTGAAATGAGTCAGTCAACGTCAGGAGATGTGCACCCTCTGGCCATTCTCAGCGAGATATCTGTCTGTTAGTTTCCACTCTTGCATACTATTTATTACTGATTTCTATACTGAAAGCAGATGTCTAAGGAATACATCTTGGATGTTGCATGAGCTGTAGGGGATATGTTTCATGAACGTACCACAAGTACTTTGCAGAACTAGCTGTGCTCAAGGTAGACGTCAGTGATGTTGGCAGGGAAGAAGCAGCAGGCAAACGGAGGTGAATACGCTTGCTGCACAGTGTGTTTTAGGCATTAAATCTTCAAAAGATTATTAAACAAAAGTGATGTGCACAGTTCAATGAAACAGATAAACCATACAGAAAGTATTTTACATTAGTCTGCCTACAAGAAGTGGTTAAAAGAAAATGGTACTTGATTGCTATGGGTTACTGCACATACGAAAAGCTGAGATGAACCTCAGATCCACCAGAATGCGAGCAGCATGTCACAGCGGAGAACAGGAATTTTGTAGTCTCCTAATAGTTTTCATCACCCTTTTGTCTCTAGCACAGTAATTTCTCATAATGAATTTGTTAATCAGCTCTGTGAAGTGCACTTAACTCCCCAATTATGACAATCTAAAGAACTGTAAAAGCATTTCAGCAAGTCATCTCAGGCTCAGAAGTTAATGAAGTCAAATCATATTAGGAAAAAAAATATATCTTGTAAAGAGCTTTCATCAGAATATGAACGTCATATTCACAATCATTTGCCTTGTTTTCACGTTTCCTCGAAATAGCTTTGCACCAGTTTTGCTAGCATTATCCTTTAAATACACATTCTATTATTCAAGCAGAAAGAACAAATTGGTTATTGAAAATGGAAGATTATGGCAGGAGAAATGCCCCCATGCTGAGTTATAAAACCTGGGCTTTAAAAGGGAATTAAAAACTGCTGCAAGAAAAAGACCGTTTATTTTCAAAGCAGGTGGCTATTGTCCTGCTTCGAGTTTCCATTCCACTGACATTATTTAAATTTTACCAGATGTTTCCGAATAAAATGAAGCTGTGTGACGCTCTGACACCTGCGTGGAGGAGAGAATTTATTCCGCTAGAATTGATTTTGTACAGTTCTGTAAAGGCTTTGTCTTCTAATTGGGATGAACTAAGAACACAGTGGCAGTCTGGTGGCAGCAGACCTTTTCAGCAGCACGCCTCTGAAGTGGTGTCACAGATAAAGCGGCTCACTGTATTTATAGTCTAATAACTGCCAGCTTTTAGCACATATCACTTTGTTAGGGTCAGCTCACAACACACCTAGGTGTACCTCTTGATAAACACCATTTAGCAGTAGTAGAACAAATTAGATTCCTCATCTGCTTTTCAATGTGCAAATTACCATGAAGAATGGTTCTGACAGGCTGAATACACACTTTAACTTGTAATTTTATCTAACATTGAGCGATGGGAAAATACCAGGTGTGAATGGGGAGTATAGTGGTGTCCTGATAAAACAGGAACCAATTTTACCTGGCTTTTCTTGTTAGCATGTAAATCAGATTGCTAAAAAGGCTGGTCAAAATTTAAATGGGCTAAATGTAAGGTGAACCCAGAATAGCTCATTGCTGCTTTCTGTTCGTTTTACTTCACTTTCCAGATTGCAATCTTCTGTTACGTTGTTCTGCTGATGAAGCTTGATGTAGTATTGCCTGTGGCGATATTATCCAAACGTGGTATGTTTGGGTATTTTTTGTGCTCCCAAGTAATTGGTTCTCAGTAGCATTTAGCAATTATTATTATTATACAGGATTTATATAGCGCCAACAGTTTACGCAGCTCTGTACATTATAACATTATAATGGGAGAGAGTACACGAGACAGTACAGTAACAATACGATTCAATACACAAGGGATTCAAGGGCCCTGCTCCTTGGAGCTTACAATCTAGGAGGGAGGGGATAGTGGTACAGGAGGAAATAGCTGTGAGGCATGGAGTGGTAGGAAGAGTGGAGGAGTTCAGTAATTAGCTGAGGGCAGGGTAGGCTTCCCTGAAGAGATAGGTTTTCAGAGTGTGCCTAAAGGTGAGGAGAGTAGGTGATAGTCTGATGGATTGGGGTAGGGAGTTCCAGAGGATGGGGAAGCCCTGGAGAAGTCCTGGAGATGGGCATGGGAGGAGGAGACCAGGGAACTAGAGAGTAGGAGGTCTTGTGAGGAGCGGAGAGTACGTTTTGGGTGGTATTTGGATACCAGATCGGTGATGTAGTTTGGGGCAGTATTATGAACAGCTTTATACGCAAATGTTCGTATTTTGAATTTTATCCGTTGGGCAATCGGAAGCCAGTGGAGGGATTGGCAGAGAGGGATGGCGGATACGGAGCGGTTAGTAAGGTGGATGAGTCTGGCCGCAGCATTCAAGATAGACTGAAGCGGGGATAGGCTGCGGTGAGGTAAGCCAATGAGGAGAGAGTTAAAGTAGTCGAGGCGTGATATAATGAGGGAGTGAATGAGTTGCTTAGTGGTTTCCGGGGTTAGGAACGAATAGCAATGAAAACCTAAAAATAAAGTAGTTCCACTAAGGTCCTCATTTATATAACAGAGAGTGCATATCGCTATCTGGTCTCCATTACACTGCTCTTTGCTCCAAGAACTGCTGCCTACCCCCATGCAAAAAATTGGCTGCAGTGTCTAGCAAGTGTAACCTATGGAGTTCTCTCTGCTTAACAGAACAGAGAGTTCAATAATTGATTGGGCCCTCCTCCCAGCTTTTTTTTTTTTTAACAGAACTTTCATTTCATTCTATTATGTTTCTCCTTGCATTAGAGTCCTAAAGCTGGATGAGCACTGAGCACATTTGTACAGTACATCACTTTGCTTATAAAATGCAAGGATCCCTTGAATTTCTCATCAGCATGTGGCCATCCTTGCTCGACAGAAGTTGATCGTTTGATTACCTTCTGTCAAAGGAACATGCTGGAAAACTTTTGTCAGTGGCTACAGCCTATTAGCCGCAGCCACAGATCAGCGTATTCTGGCAACAGCAGGTCCAGCTGTTAGAATACAATGTCCCAGTGGGGGATTTCTCCATTCACCATGTTTGAGTAGATGGGAGGAATCATTTTTTTTTTTTTTGGTTCAGCTGAATGAAATGAACTGTACATGGCCTGCTTAACTCTAACCATTAAAGCAGATATCATTTTAAACCAATGACGCTTTGTTTGCCAAATCACTGTATATCATATGCCACAGCAATTTTTAAAATAAAATACTTGTTTGCCTTTTTTCTTAATCCTTCCTCTTGCAATCTATAAATAAGAAAACTGCAATGCAGGAAAATACTGTGACAAGGCTAGTGATTGACAGCTGTAGAGAACTGTGTAAAATGTGTGAAACTTGTCTATTTAAAATGAATGTATAGTCTTTTCAGTTATGTTTGATAAATACAGATAAAGGATAAGCCTGACCCAAATAATGTTATCATTGTGTTACTGTTATAAAAACCTGGTTTCTAAGTATAGATGGGAATTACATATTCATTTGTTAATTATTCTAGCTTGCTGCTTCACAGTGCAAGGCACAGGGGTCTAGTTATAAATAAAAGTGATACAAATATAAAAAGATGAGAGGTTGCCCACTTATGAGCAATCCTATTCCCTCTTCACTCTCTGAAAAACAAGAGTTGGTCGCTTTGCTGAAAATAACATCATATAAGGCTGATATCATATCTCTGTTCAAGCTGAGTAATATACAGAACTCCCTCTAGATGTGAGTCTGCAAAATATCTTTATTAATCACAAAAATGAAAATATGGAGAAGCAAGCATGCAAAACAAAACAAATATGTGCTAATTAGCCACTTTTGGTCCTGTAGCTGCAGATGGGCACAAGCTACAGGACCAGTAAATTACACGTACGACGCTGGTGCTTTGCCAGCACAGGGGGGTGCTGTCTGCCCAAGTGAGCGCGCAACCCTCTTCCCCCCACGTCTGTGTCCACCGGTAACATCGGAATGAGAATCCCGGTAATCGGGACCCGGTGATCATGTGATCGCTGTGCAATCACACAATCACAATGACAGCAAAGCTTTTATCAATCTGATACATAAAAGCTTTGCTTCTGTTCTTGGAGAGCTGTAAAAATGCAGCTGGCAGTTCCACTGGCTGACAATAGAGCTGATCGAAGACTGGAATGCCTCCAATTATCTCTATGGTTTAAGAAACCAGAAGCTATGAGCATTTCATCATTTCCATTTCACCAGATATAAACAGCGCCATTTTAAAATTGGGAAAGAATCTGATCACACCGATCTTGGTGTGATCTGATGCTTTAAGGGCAGAGGAGAGATCGAGAGTCACTTGGTGGGGAACCATGTCATCTGCTGTTGTTGGTCCACTGTGCTTCATTAAGTCCAGGGTCAACACAGCCGTTTACCAGGAGATTTTGGAGCACTTAATGCTTCCTTCCGCAGATGGGCTTTACAATGTACAATCCTTGTTTTATTGATTGCATGTAATATTATAATTTTCTGATATTGTGGATTTGGGGTTTTCATGAGCTGTAAGCCATAATCATCACAATTATGACAAATCACTGCTTGAACTATCTTGATTTGCGTGTAATCAGTCTCATATATTAGTTTCACCTTTTAAGTTGCATTACTGAAATAAATTACCTTTTGCATGATATTCTAATTTTTCGAGTTTCACCTGTATACCATAGTTTGTAGATGCTGTAACCTTCACACAAACCAAATAATATACATGTATTGGGATTGTGTTTTCCAAAGACATGTAGCAGAATACATGTTAGCCTTTTTTTGCCAACTTTTCGGTCTTTTCGTTTATAGCACTAAAAATAAAAAGCCCATTGGTGATCAAATTCCACCAAAAAAAGCTCTATTTGTGTGAAAAAAGAACATAAATTTCATTTGGGTATAGCATTGCATGACCGCACAATTACCAGTTGAAATAGCGAAGTGCCGAATAGTAAAAAATGGCCTGGTCATTACAGGGAGTAAACCTTCTGGAGGGCAAGTGGTTAATAGCACCATATTTTCCTTTTATTGTCACTATAACTGGCCATGCTAACACACAATTCATAGCCATGTTCATCAGAAAGTGCACAATGAAGAAATGATGCACAGCAGTTCGTGGAGTGCATGCATTCATCATTCAAAGGGATGCAGGAGGTTGGAATTGCTGATTTAAATGCTGCAAAATGTGAGAACATTATTTTAAAAAGGCAATCTTTTAGGATATCCAGTAATTTAGCACTGTGTTTACATTGACTTTATAAACTCATGTATTTTGGTTACTGTGGGTCAGTGCATTTTACACACACGCAGTTTACAACCCTATGTTACGGACAATTTTTATACAAAAAACATACCTGGATAGATCCATCATCACCACCTACAGCTGCCAGATGCCTATTATAGCTTAAACAGCAGCAAGTTATAGGAGATTTCTGGCGACCGCTCTGATGAACTACATCTCCAGTGTTTCCATTAATTAGCTGAAAGAAAATATTGTGAGCTGGGACTAGAATGGGCAAAGATTCAAAAAATACATATACTTGCAACTTCATTCTTTGTTAAAAAATAAAAACAAATAAATATACATAACTTATATATATATAACCTATATAACTTTTGACACATTTTGTTATGTTACAGCCTTATTCCAAAATGGATTAAATTAATTTTTCCCTCAACATTCTACAAACAATACCCCATAATAACAATATGAAAGCAGTTCGTTTTGAAATCTTTGCAATTTATAAAAAAAAAAAAAAACAAACAAAACCACATGTACATGAGTATTCACAGTCTTTGCCATGACACTCAAAATTGTGCTCTGGTGCATCCTGTTCCCACTGATCATCCTTGAGATGTTTCCACAACTTGATTGGAGTCCACCTGTGGTAAATTCAGTTGATTGGACATGATTAGGAAAGGCATAAACCTGTCTATATAAGGTCCCACAGTTAACAGTGCATGTCAGAGCACAAACTAAGCCATGAAGTCCAAGGAATTGTCTGTAGACCTCCAAGACAGGATTGTATCAAGGCACAAATCTGGGGAAGGGTACAGAAACATTTCTGCAGCATTGAAGGTCCCAAGGAGCACAGTGGCCTCCATCATCCGTAAATGGAAGACATTTGGAACTACCAGGAATCTTCCTAGAGCGGGCTGCCCGGCCATAATGAGCGATCGAGGGAGAAGGGCCTTAGCCAGGGAGGTAACCAAGCACCCCGATGGTCACTCTGAAAGAGCTCCAGCATTTCTCAGTGGAGAGCGGCGAATCTTCCAGAAGAGCAACCATCTCTGCAGCACTCCACCAATCAGGCCTGTATGGTAGAGTGGCCAGACGGAAGCCACTCCTCAGTAAAAGGCAAATGGCAGCCCATCTGGAGGGACTCTCAGACCATGAGAAACAAAATTCTCTGGTCTGGTGAAACAAAGACTGAACTCTTTGGCCTGAATGCCAAGCGTCATGTCTGGAGGAAACCTGGCACCGCTCACCACCTGGCCAATACCATCCCTACAGTGAAGCATGGTGGTGGCAGCATCATGCTGTGGGGATGTTTTTCAGCAGCAGGAAGTGGGAGACTAGTTAGGATAGAAGGAAAGATGAATGCAGCAATGTACAGAACCATCTTTGATGAAAACCTGTTCCAGAGCGCTCTGGACCTTAGACTGGGGCGCTCTGGACCTTAGACGGTTCATCTTTCGACAGGACAACGACCCTAAGCACACAGCCCACATAACAAAACATGCAACTCTGAGTGTCCTGGAGTGTTCCAGCCAGAGCCCAGACTTGAACCCGATTGAACATCTCAGGAAAGATCTGAAAATGCCTGTGCACAGACGCTCCCCATCCAACCTGATGAAGCTTGAGAGGTACTGCAAAGAAGAATTGGGGAAATTGGCCAAAAATTGGTGTGCCAAGCTTGTAGCATCATACTCAAAACAACCTGAGGCTGTAATTGGTGCTAAAGTTACTTCAACAAAGTATTGAACAAAGCTGTGAATACTTATGTACATGTGTTTTTTTCATTTTTTATTTTTAATAAATTGCAAAGATTTCAAAACAAACTTCTTTCACATTGTCATTATGGGGTATTGTTTGTAGAATGTTGAGGAAAAAATGAATTTAATTCATTTTGGAATAAGGCTGTAACATAACAAAATGTGGCAAAAGTTAAGCGCTGTAAATACTTTCTGGATGCAAAATTATATATATATATATATATATACACATATACATACACACACACATACTCACACACATTTATACACACACACACGCACGCACATAGGGTAAAGTAAGTATTAAACATGTCACCATTTTTCTCAGTAAATATACTTCTAAAGGTGCTATGGACATGAAATTTTCACCACTTCGGTAACAACCCATGCAGTTCATACATACAAAGAAAACAAAACAAATAAGTTCAGAAATTAAGTTTTGTGTAATAACAAGGAATGACACAGGGAAAAAGTATTGAACACATGATGAAAGGAAGGTGCAAAAAGGCATGGAAAGCGAGTAAAATAAGTACTGAACATGTCACCATTTTTCTCAGTAAATAAATTTTAAAGGTACTATTGACATGAAATTTCACTGCTGACTTTTAATAAACACACACTCACCTGTCCCAGAGTCCAACGATGTGCTCACCCGCGCTGTCCCTTCTCTGACTCTTCTCTCCTCTGCGCCGGCATCACAACTGTGGGCACCAGGCTGTGACAGCTTGCGGCTTCACAGCTGGGTGCCCACTGTGCATGCAAAAGTTGCGCTGTGCATTCGGATTGGTCCGGCAGTCTTCTGGGACCTGTGAGGAGGAAGGAGGGGGCCGAACATCTGGCTCACTTCGCCGGAAAGTGGGAGTGGGTACCTGTCAAAATCAAGAGGTGCCAAATATGGCAGTGGGGGGGGGGGGGGAGGAGGTAAACAAGTGGAGCTTCCAATTTTGAGTGGAACTCTGCTTTAATACTTTGTACACATTTCATTGTTGGTAATGACAGCTTCAAGACACCTGCTCTATGGAAAAACTAGTCGCATGTAGTGCTCAGGTGTGATTTTGGCCCATTCTTCCACAGAAACAATCTTCAAATCTTGAAGGTTCCGTGGGCCTCTTCTATGAACTCTTTATTTATTTCCATAGATTTTCTATTGGATTCAATTCAGGTAATTTACTGGGCCATTCTAGCATTTTATTTTCTCTCTCTTTGAAACCAATTGTGAGTTTCCTTGGCTTTGTGCTTGGGATCATTGTCTTGCTGCAATGTTGTCAGTACTCTATCCTGAAAAACAGCCCCACACCATGATGTTCTGACCTCCAAACTTCACTGTTGGTATGGTGCTTTTGGGGTGATGTGCAGTGCCATATGGCCTTCAAACATGGTGTGTAATATGGCATCCAAACCGTAACATTTCGGTCTCATCTGACCAGACTATATTTTCTCAGTATTTCACAGGCTTGTCTAAATGTTGTGCAGTAAACTTTAAACGAGCTTCAACATGCTTTTTCTTCAGCAATGGAGTCTTGCGTGGTGCAAACAGGCCATGGTGGTTGAGTGCATTACTTATTGTTTTCTTTGAAACAATTGTACCTGCCAATTCCTGGTCTTTCTGAAGCTCTCAACAAGAGGTCCTTGGCTATTGGACATCTCTTCTGATAATTCTTTTCACTCCCATCAGAAATCTTGCAAGGAGCACCTGGTCGTGGCCGGTTTATGATGAAATGATGTTCTTTCCACTTTCGGATTATGGCCCCACCATTGCTCACTGGAACATTAAGAAGTTTAGAGATCCTTCTGTAACAATGCCATCAGTACGTTTTGCAACAATAAGGTTGCAAAGGTCTTGAGAGAGCTCTTTGCTTTTACCCATCATAAGATGTTTCTTGTTTGATACTTTGGTAATGAGACACCTTTTTATAGGCCATCAGTTAAGACTGAAGCAGCTGATATTAATTTGCACTGTCAAGGGGCAGGATTGCTTTCAATTTACTGATAGATTTCAGCTGGTGTCCTGGCTTTCCATGCCTTTTTGTACCTTCTTTTCTTCATGTGTTTGTTCCCTGTGTCATTTCATTTTATTACATATAACTTAATTTGTGAACTTATTTGTTTTGGTTTCTTTGTATGTATGGATTGCATGGGTTGTTCCCAATATGTGGTGAAAATTTTATGTCAATAGCACCTTTAGAAATATATTTGCTGAGAAAACTTGTGCTGTGTTCACTACTTATTTTACGTGCTGTATATAGTTTAAGAGCAGTTGATCAAACATAAAAATACACCTCATACCATATTTTCAGGTTTAAAACACTCCTAAACTACCTTTGTACATAAAAGGCAAATGAACATCATAAGATTGATAGGAATATTTTCAATAAAAGTATATTTAGAAAACACATATTGCATGCATACATATAAATGTAGACTGTAAGGTATAGTTAAAGTAGAAAATTATCCTCCCGCCCATCATCCCTTTAAACACTTTTCACTTATCAAAGTGCTTTAACAATATGATTATCTGACTGCAACCTTCCAACTTCCAGGAATTCATAGAAATAATTTAAAATTCAAATTTTGAATTTAAAGAGAATAAAAGTCCTTGTTATAACAGAGCAGCTAGGCTGGTTGCACTGACAACAAAAGGAAACATCTGTCAGTGATCCCTTTTCTGCTATAATACTATTTACCGCTTTATTCACTGCTTAAAAAAGTAATATGAAGATGCCTTAAAGAAAATTTCCCTAGACAGTTTTTATAGTTATGAGTATGCGAACAAACAGTAGTTCACACAGGGATAAACTAAGTATAGGCATGTCATTGGTCCTCCTTGCTTCCAATATTAAAATCAGTCTTTTCCACTGAAGCAAACACAGCTCTACAGGCGACAGCAGAGAGACCAATACAAGACCATTACTGACACACACACACACACAGTAGATATCTATGCTACATCTTAAGCAAATAAAATACAGAGGTAGTTACAGTGGATTAAAACGAAGCTCCACCCAAAAGGGGAAGTTCCGCTTTAAGCCTTTGTCCCCAGCTCCCCATTAAGGATTGGCACCTTTTGGGGAGCGGGTACCCTAATTTGACAGGTACCCGCTCCCACGTCTGATGCGATCAAGAGTGGAAGTTGTCCTCCCCCCCTCTCTCCCTGTAGTCTTCTGGGGCACATGACAGGTCCCATAAAACTACGGGGCCATTCACAAAGCGCAACACTTCTCGCGCATGCACAGTGGGCACCAGGCCGCAAACTGTCACAGCCGGGTGCCCACACTGAAGATGCCGACGCCGGGGAGAGAAGACGGCCGTTGAAACCAGCCGTGGTGAGGACACCGCTGGACCAAGAGACAGGTAAGTGTCTGTATTGTAAAGTCAGCAGCTACAGTTTTTGTAGCTGCTGACTTTAATTTTTTTTTCAGCTGTAACTCCGCTTTAACTGATAACTTAGAGGTCAATTCATAAACGTTTATAGAAAAGATTCACACATTTTTTCCCAAGATACACAAAATGTTGTAATTAGATTCAATATAAAAAATCCATGAGTTCAACTTAAAAGTTGTGTGAAAACATTTATAAATAATGCTCTAACATGCCCTAAAAT
Source organism: Staurois parvus (assembly GCF_062004578.1). Classification (NCBI taxonomy): domain Eukaryota; kingdom Metazoa; phylum Chordata; class Amphibia; order Anura; family Ranidae; genus Staurois; species Staurois parvus. The sequence goes on from NW_028317821.1 coordinate 5,573,494, forward strand.
GTATGTCATGTTAAACTAAAAAATCTATACAGAACATCACAACACTTTTGTGGACCGAATGAAGTCAGCCCTATCCAGGTCTCTTGCTAAGCTACTCAAACCAACCCCCGATATTATTCTCTACAACAAACTGCAAACTGGGGCTTTATTTTTGCCACATATACCAACAATGGGACATAATTCCTCCCACTGACACCAACGATGGGGCATGATTCTTCCCATTGGCACCAACCATGGGGCATAATTCCTCCCACTGATACCAATGACGGGGCACCATTTCTCCCACTGACATCAACGAAGAAGCACTATTCCTCCTAATACCAAAGATCGGACATTGTTTATTCCCACTGAGCACAGTCCGGCCCCCCTAAAATCTGAAGGACAGTAAACTGGCTCTTTGTTTAGACAGTTGGAGACTCCTGCTCTATAACATAGAGAATAATCATTCTGTAGTCTGAAGATTACTAGGACAAATTAGCGATTATAACATAGGAAGTGTGCCCAAGACACAGGAGAGCTCTATATTTTTTACATGGTAAACGGGTATTTTTATATATTTTTCAAACAGATATATCAAAACACTTTCAGTGGTGTATTTGACAGCCAAAAAGAAAGCAAATAAAGAAGCTCATTGCTAATATTAAGTGACCATATAGTATGGAAACACGTCCTTTCACCAGATAAAGATAGAGAGCGGGAGGTCCTTTTAAGTTTATTCCTAAGGTAAGAGGCAATCTTGTTGTATCGGAACATTTCTCAGACTGATCCTCCTTTTAAACAGAGATCATGTGAGGGATCTTAACTGTATTCTATAACTATATACCTGCATGTAAAAAAACAGGTACTGTGAAACCATATACATTATTGCTATGAAGAAAATACTCACCAGTAAGCAATCTTCCTTGTCAGATGCCAGAACGTTCACTTGATCTCCAGTGAATGCCACATCAAAATTACAAAATTCATGCTTTAGGACGATGCCTGAGGGCTTGCACACTTTACTCGTCTCCCAAAGCTATTTTATTTAGGTGTAAAAATAAAATAATTAATAATGGATGCTTATAAAAATATATCCTTATTACTTGCTGTGCAGTCTATACCTATGGGTATAGAAACCAGTAGGACAAAAAAAATAACAAGGAATCTGCTCAATGCAAAACAAGCTTTATACAAATATTTGTACACCTTAAATCTTTTCCACTCAGAGAGAAGTTAACATAACTTCTGCCAGGAACACACATGGCCTTTTTTTGCAAGTTTTAAACTACAATTATGAATGGTTTTCTTCATTTAACAAAATTGAAAAAAAAATGTATCTTGGAACTTAATCCATTTGTTGGCTTTTAGATCGAGCGGCCATGGTAATGGTCTCTAAAGCCACCCATAGACAGTTCGAATCTTGGCCAGTTCAGCAGGGAGGAGCCAAGAATCAAACCATGTATGGGCAGGCTGAATGTACCAAAGTTGATCAATCAACTTGTGTGAGAACACAATGGTTCTGCAGGAAGGATTCCTCCATCAACACTGACTGTGTTGATGGGGGAATCAAGAGATTTTCCTTCCTGCAACCCGGAACAGCTTAAGTTGCTCAGTGAAGAAGTGCAATTAAACCAGTGGATTGCAAAAAGATATCTAAACACTTCCAGCTTGCAATTCCCAGAGTTGCTAAGATATAGAAATCAGAGCAATTACATGCAACACATGAAACAAATCAGTGTGCTACAAATGCAATCCAGCAAACATTGCAACCCTAAAGCTGGCCACACAATACAGACATTTGTTTTAAAGTGGGTCAAAATGACATTCATTTTTAACTTTAGTGACTAGAATATTTGAAGCAGGATGGAAAGTTTTTCTTGAATTGAATTTTTAATAGTATATGGTTTTCATTTGGGAAATTCTATTTATACCAAAATTGAACAATAAAAGCAAGCAATTTTTTTTTCAAACAAGGTTCATCAAGTCACTGTTAGCATTATTAAATGTATAGACAATATTTGTGTTCAAAAATCTACCAGTGTATGGTCATAACATTTCAAAGGATTAATAGTAGTGTACATGTAGTAGTAGTAGTAGTAGTAGCAGCTGTTAGAGGGACAGAACATCTTTTACCCCAGTTGTCCCTTTTTTGGTCTGGTGTACTGCCCTTTATAATAAAATGCAAATGTGGGTTAAACCAAATAATTTTTGGTGCATTCATTCTAATATTTCTGCATAAATGGGGCATGGCAGGGGAGTAAACTTTGCCTACATGCTTTGTACTTAATACTGCTTTTCTTTTTTATCTCATAAAGTTAGAAGGTATGCAGTATCACAAATCACTTTCAATTTCCAAAATAGGCAGCAAATCGAATTTGTGGCTGTATGAAATGACTTTACAGCCTACATTTTTAAAAATTATTTTTTGTATGTAAGAGAAAGAAAGGAGGAGATTGTAGTAATTATGTTTCAGAATAGCTCCTCTACCTCATCAGATTATACAGTATATAGTAAATACAAAAACATGTTAAGGTGGAACTTTAACCATAACAGCTTTATAAAAAAAATAATGTTCCTTAGCAAGGAACATACATTCCACATTATTAATTATGCCACCAAAATTAGTGTGTGCTGTTAATTGCCTCCAACATTGTTTCTTGTTTCTACTTGCTGGAGGCTGCCATTTTGCTAAAGCCCTGAGCCCCCAAGCAGCAGTAATCTTTAGGCTGTCAGCAACTGAGCATGTGTAGAGCAGGGTGAGACAGTGTATGACAAGAGTTTAAGCAGCATAGGCACTTTTTAATGTTTTACATAGCTATACTTGGAAAAGGGGCCAGCCTGAAGTGATGTAGCAAGAATTAAATTTTCTGATTAAAGTTCCACTTTAATAGTAATGTTGATAATAACATTCCCTTAAAATTCTACAAAAAAAAAATGCAAAGGAGAAAACAGAACATGATTTTGTTATATTTCTCTTTACAGAAGAATTAATTCTAAAAGGTTGTCCATCTTTTCATATTAAATGTACAGTACATTTAAACAATATACATTTTTAAGGTCATATTACCGTTTTAAAGCAGACATGTTTTGACCATGCAGGTCTAAGCAACAGTTTTTTTTATAATGACTCATTCCTCAAAAACACGTACCAATATTAACCTTTGTCAAACAATGCACAGTATACATTTTTCATCACATTGATTTATTATCAAATGTCTGTTTTCTCATATTTTAAATAAGAAACCATCTTTGCCAAAGTATGTATGGCCACACGATAACCAACTGCTTAATAAAAGTACCTTTAAATAAAAGATAAGATTGCTCTGCATGGAGTGCCTTAGGGCTAAAGCCAGGCTTAAGCAGGACAAAGAATTACTTTTTTTCCATTCAACCAGTGGTTGAAAGAAAAACAAACTGACCCTATTCCCTCATCCACACATACGATGGTGGATGGGGGAATGCTTCCCGCTAAGTCACTGTATTCTGACAGCAGGGAGAGATCCCAGATGTCAAAAGACACTGGTCTGCGCTGCTGGCTACAGTCTGTGGCGATAATCGAACAGAAAAATACCGATAGACTGGTTTCACAGAAGGCGAGTGGCAAATGGACTTCTGTACAGCCAGCCTGCCATACGTGCATCGGTCCATTAATGGCTGGCTTTAAGCTGGCCATACACATGTAGGTCTACTTAAAAAAAAAATGCACAGCTATTTATCTAGCTAATCTGCATGTACATTCTTTCTGTTCTAAACTGCGCAAAAATAAATGTTTATTAGGCCTTTTTCTTTTCTGAACAAATGCTCTTTTATTATGGGTAGTAGTGAAAAAACTGCACTATGGCCACTAGACAGAGGCAAAGAGCACAGGAAATACAGTGAGGAACAGAAGTATTTGAACACCCTGCGATTTTGCAAGTTCTCCCACTTAGAAATCATGGAGGGGTCTGGAATTCACATTGTAGGTGCATTCCCACCCTGAGAGACAGAATTAAAAAAAAAAAATTCAGGAAATCACATTGTATGATTTGTAAAGAATTTGTCTAGAACTGCTGAACATAAGTATTTGAACACCTGAGAAAATCAGTGTTAATATTTGGTACAGAAGCCTTTGTTTGCAATTACAGAGGTGAAACACGGAGTTTCAGCTCCTTCCAAAGATGCTCTATTGGATTTAGGTCTGGAGACTGGCTAGGCCACTCCAGAACCTTGATATGCTTCTTATGGAGCCACTCCTTGGTTATCATGGCTGTATGCTTCGGGTCATTGTCATGTTGGAAAACCCAGCCATGACCCATCTTCAATGCTCTGACTGAGGGAAGGAGGTTGTTGCTCAAAATCTCACAATAAATGGCCGCATTCATCCTCTCCTTAATACCGTGCAGTCGTCCTATCCCATTCACAGAAAAGCACCCCCAAAGCACGATGTTACGACCCCGATGCTTCACAGTAGGGATGGTGTTCTTGGGATGCAACTCATCCTTTTTCCTCCAAACACAACGAGCGAAGTTTAGACCAAAAAGTTCTACTTTGGTCTCATCTGACATGACTTTCTCCCATGTCTCCTCTGGATCATCCAGATGGTCATTGGCAAACTTCAGACGGGCCTGGACATGTGATGACTTGAGCAGGGGAACCTTCCGTGCAATGCATGATTTGAAACCATAACGGTGTAGTGTTCTACCGACAGTGACCTCTGAAACTGTGGTCCCAGCTCTCTTAATGTCATTGACCAGCTCCTCCCTTGTAGTTCTGGGCTGATTCCTCACCTTTCTTATCATCAGTGATACCCCACGAGGTGAGATCTTGCATGGAGCCCCAGTCCGAGGGAGACTGACATTCGTCTTTAGCCTCTTCCATTTTCTAACAATTGCTCCAACAGTTGATCTATTTTCACCAAGCTGCTTGGAAATTGCCCCGTAGTCCTTTCCAGCCTTGTGGAGGTCCACAATTTTGTCTTTTGTCTTTAACAGCTCTTTGGTCTTGCCCATGGTAGTAGTTGGCGTCTGACTGACTGTGGGGTGGACAGGTGTCTTTAAAGAGCTCAGACAGGTGCTACTAAGTTAGATTAATGAGTGGAGTAGAGGTGGACTTTTTATAGGCACAGTAACAGGTCTTTGAGAGCCAGAATTCTTGCTGTTTCTTAGGTGTTCAAATACTTATGTTCAGCAGTGCAAGACAAATAAATTCTTTAAAAATCATACAATGTGATTTCATGAATTTTTTTTTTAATTCTGTCTCTCGGAGTGGGAATGCACCTACAATGTGAATTTCAGACCCCTCCATGATTTCTAAGTGGGAAAACTTGCAAAATCGCAGGGTGTTCAAATACTTCTGTTCCTCACTGTACATGTCTTTGTCACAACAGATACAATGTAACAATTCTAGAGAACACTAGAAGAAATTAGCAAAGAAATATAACCAACACCATTCTGCTTGTACACAATGATTTACCTTCACAGTCTGGTCATCTGAACAGGTCAAGAATGAAGACCCTTCACTGGAAAATTTAACACAATGAACCCAACTTAAATGTGCATTGAATTCTGCTATTTTTGTGTTGGAGTCTATATTCCATAGCTGAAAAGAAAAAGTACGTTTGTTTACAAATGCGTCAAATATTGCACTTTAGGATTTTTCTGGGTTACACCAGACGCAAAGCAAATTACAAATATTTTAGTAAATACATCTGAAAATGTAAGACTTAACTATGATGGGAAAAAAGCTGCATTGTTTGTATTTCCGGGTTGTCTACAAATAGCACTCTTAATGGTTCTCACCTACTTTACATTTACAATTTACAATTCAAGTGTATCTACTGTAACTAGAGATCTGTCTTGGGGAATTAATCACCAAATTATCCAGCCTCCTTTGTGATCTCAATACCTACAGCATTTAACATACTGTTGATGCAGCCTGCTATCATTATGTTTACATACAGTGGGGAAAATAATTATTTGATCCACTGCAGAGTTTGTAAGTTTGCCCACTTACAAAGAAATGAAGGGGCTAAAATGTTTTATCATAGGTGTATTTTAAACGATAGAGACAGAGTATCAACTAAAACCACTCTTTTTTGCCTTGGTGGTATGTTTTGGGTCATTGTCATGCTAGAAGACCCATCCACGTCCTATCTGCAGTACTCTGGCTGAGGAAAGAAGGTTCTCATCCAAGATTTTACAATATATGGCTTTGTCCATTGACCCCTCAATGTGGCAAAGTCAGCCTGTCCCCTTTAGATAAGAAACAGCCCCAAAGAATAATGTTTCCACCTCTGTGCTTGCTGTAGGGATGGTGTTCTTAGGATCATAGTCAGTATTTTTCTTCCTCCAAACATCGCGAGTCGAGTTAATGCTAACGTTCTCAATTTTGGTCTCATCTGACCACAGCACTTTCTCCCAATCCTTCTCTGAATCATTTAGATGTTCATTGGCAAACTTCAGATAGGCCTATACATGTGCCTTCTTGTGGAGGGGGACCTTGCGGGCACTGCAGGATTTCAATCCATGGCAGTGTATTGTGTTACCAATGGTTTTTTTTTGTGACTGTGGTCCCAGCTGCCTTGAGATCACTCAGAAGCTCCTCCCGTGTAGTTCTGGGCTAATACCTCTCTTTTCTCATGATCATCCTTACCCCATGATGTGAAACCTTGCATGGATCTCCAGACTGAGGGCGTTTGATGGTTATTTTCTATATCTTCTTGCAAATAATCGCTCCACCAGTTGTCTCCTTCTCACCAAGCTTCTTGCTGATGGTCTTGTAGCCCATTCCAGCCTTGTGCAGGTCTACAATGTTGTCCCTGGCATCCTTTGACAGTTCTTTGGTCTTACCCATGGTGGTGAGGTTTGAATGGAAGAAAGATTCTGTGGACAGGGTCTTTTATACACATAACGCGCTGTCGTTAGGAGCACCTTCTTAAATTGACAGGACTAATCTGTGTGCCACATGAGCACAGTCAGTCTGTGGGAGCCAGAATTATTGTTGGTTGGTAGGGGATTGAATACTTTTTTTTTCTGGATTTTTGGCTGATATTCTGTCTCTATCATTTAAAATACACCTATGATAAAAATTATAGACCCTTGATTTATTTGTAAGTGGGCAAACCTACAAAATCTGCAGGGGATCAAATCATTATTTTCCCCACTGTATCCAAGAAATGGCTGCCCATTGGTGTTCTTAGGAAGTAGTCTTTTTCATTCTTTTTAGTAATATAAATTGATAACTTAACCTTATTAAAGGAAATAATGTTATTGGTATTGTTTTTGTGAATCTTTGCAATGTGAGTTAAAGTATATTTTCAATTTTTCAGCCAAACTGGGATAACGCCTACTTTATGTGTCTTACATGTTCATATTCATATAGCATAACTTATAAATAAATATTTAAAAATTGCTGCTTGCCTTTGCACATGGTTTTTACTGAAAACTCTGGGACTTAAAAATCCTGCCTACTTCTCCTTTGTATGTAATGTTTATGGGGGCTTAATGTTTAAAATAATTAACCCTGCCTGTACTGTGCTGGCAGATCACATTATCAGTTGTAAAATAGATTTGAACACTGTCTGTCCTAATGAAAGGTTAAAGATTTAGAAGCTTGATTTCTGTGATTGTATGTTAATGAGGGGAACTGAGCCAGTCCCTTGGGACAGACTCGCTTTTAAATTCTGTAAAGAATCCTGCTCCTAAGTAACATCTAATGTCATATTTAGGCATGCCATGTGAATGGGAACACATAACAAACATATATTATGGGATTTTCTAAGACTGGATTCAGCAAAAGTTGAAATACCCTTTAAGGTTAATAAATGATTGTATCTATGTATTCTATGCATAGTGTATATTGTTATGTTCAAATAGATGACTTTGCTTTCTACTTTGCAGTTCTCTGCCTTGGTTGTGCTTTACTACTTCTTCCTACAATGCGAGTATATGAATTGCTCAATTCATTCAAAACAATGCACTCCCCGAGTGGCTGATGCAGTATCTTGACAGATGTTTAGCAGGGAGGTTGAATGAGGCTGCACAAAAATACAGAGTTCCCTAATGGGTATTCTAAAATTCTAATACAATAATGTGAGTATATTTAGGAATTTGAAAATCACATAATTACTTTAAAGGATGAAGACAATCAGTGCTGATAACACACTGTCGTGTTTTGTTTTAGATCTGATATATTGATAAAATGTACTGTTGAAAAGTGTTAGCGCCTGCCTAAACAATCCAGTCAATTGTTTCCCATCAGGTAAACCCCACACAAAACAATTGTTAGTAAATATTTTAATCTGCTGATCAGAAACAAAAAAAAAAATACTGTATGTGCCAACACTATAATCAGACCGAGAGGTTTGAAATACCCCATCCTGTGGTAGGAATGCATCCAATCTGCTACAGACCTTTACAATTCCCAGGCTTGCATTCTGGTGCTTTAGCAGAAAACATATTTCTCAATAACCCAATAAATGCTCTAACTTTACACTATAATCAGTTTACCTGAACAACATAGTGTGACAAGGCCATTGCTACAATCTGATTGGATGTGCAGAAATCACAGTACAAAATAGTAATGCTCTGGTGGCATGCCTCAAGTTCAGACACAAGGTCACTGCTTTCAACATCAAATATCTGCAGTAGATGAAAGTGTTGTTAGTTCTGGTACCAAATTATCAAGTCTTTTGCAAACATAAATGACACAAAGACACACTATCCAACATAAACACATAGGTCACTTTAGAAAAACACTTATTATGCTCTCAATGAGTTTTCAAAACATACATTTTTACTATATGCAATATAAAATAGAAATCACACTTACATATAGGCAATTCCGGGCAGTCACCATAATTCTGGAACAATCGTTAGCCCAAGAACAGCATTTGAGTAGAAACTGTGATTCATTCTTGCTTTGGAAAGACTGTGCTACATCAATAGACTTATACTCATTAGCAGATGATACTTCCCAGATCTGAAAACAACCAAATACATTGGTGTTTTTCAGGCCAACAATTGCTTAATGATGTACAGATGATTACTTCAAATTCTATCCCAACTATTTGATAATTCAAACAATGATTACACATTGATAAAGGATATCTGAAATATTTATTTGGTTGTCATGCTAAAGCTTAAAGAAGATCTCCGGGATAGGCAAAAAAATCACCCATTAGTACACCACCCTACACAAAACAGTTAATACATTTGTGAAATTCCTTACCATTGAAGAGAAATGTCTAATTGAATTTTCAAGAAGTCATCTCTGTAATTCAAAAGATAACACCATCTGCTCTGCCAAGGAGGAAGTGTAACAGCTTGGGAATACATCATAACCTCTCCTCTCAGGAAACTACACTTCCCATCAAACTTTGGGAATTGCATTGCATTTGGGCAGGTACATTAGGCCTGTGCATGTTGAATGTGTACTTGCCCACTTCAACAGAAAACACATCCACACATTCCCCAGCCGCCACTGCTATCCTCACATGTGGTCACTCACATTCCAGTCACAACAGAATAGGAACAAATTGACCTGACATTCTGTGTTTAATCCCAGAATGAATATGGCCACATGCCCAGAATTAGATTGTATATCCACTGTTGTCTACTGGAATTAAAAGGGAAGTATAGGTTTCCTTTTTTTTTTAGCTTACACCTGTTCTATGTGAGCTGCTAAAAATTAAAAATCTTTATTGACCTCTTAAAAGTGCCCCATTTTGGTGAAAACTGAGTTAAATACCCGTGGGATGGGCTACAGTCTTCTCTGTTGTATCAGGATCCACCCCCCACCCCCCTTTCCTCTCCTCTGACCAGGGGCAGACTGACAACTCATGGGGCCCCCAGGCAATAGGGGATCATGGGGCCCCTGTGTCCTTGCCCAAACTCAAAAAAGCCTATAAAAAAGGTACCAGGGGCATCTCATGGGGCCCCCTACTGACCCCGGGCCCGCGGGCAGTGCCCGAGTTTACAAATTGTCAGTCCGCCCCTGCTTCTGACTGATGTTGGGTCTGGGCTGTTTGCTCGTTAACAGATCACAGCTGTTCTTCCCCAACCTATTTTCCCACCTTCCTCCTCCTAATCAGGCTGTTCCAATCTTCAGTAATCAGAAGCCAGCAGCAACAGCAGCACTTCAGTGACTGTATGGTCACTGAAGGTGCTGTGCATGAGTATGTACTCAATATTTCTCCTAAAACCATAATGAAAACAATATATTTGTAAAGCTCGCTATATAAAAAGGGGGCAGAGATAGGCTGTGGGTGTATAGAGAATGGGAGAAACTAGGCTATGTCTGTATACACACAGTGAAAATTCAAGCTAAGAGAATTAAATAATTACAATGTGGGGAGGAGGAGCTCTGATAAGTGCTGTGTGTGCGCAGTGACAGGATGAGAGGAGCAGCTCAGCAGCCTCAGTGTCTATAGAAGGAAGACAGGGTGCAACTGAAATCTGGGGGAGCAGATCTGGACATGTCTATTACACTTCTGTCCAAGCAGCAAAACTAGACAGCACAGCATTTACCATCTTACCAGATAGCCTGTTAACTGTTTTTTGGTGTGACATCATGAAAACAGAGCCATGTGCTCACTCTAGTTTGCTGCTTGGATGTGTGCCCCTGTAGGAGCCCCGTCCACAACTTCCAGGGAAAGAGAGACAGAGAAGGGGTGGATTGCTGAAGTTGTATCCACCCCCTCTAAATGTTCAAATGCAAGGTGGAGCTACATGAAAGATGCAGTGCACCTGCAGGAAATACGAAAGGAGGTAGGAAAGAAACAGCAGCTGATTTGTGATGATGGTAATATCTGGGATCTGGTAATTAACCCACCCATCCCATACTTCTCCTTTAAATATTAGAATTATTCTTCCTATTTTTCTAACAGTTGCTGCTGCTTGTATGCTTCCATATGATCACATCCCCAGCCACCACAATCTGAAAATGCAATTGTGGCAAAGGTGTTTTTGCCACAATTGCGGTACAGCTTTCTGCACGATAAACGCATTTTGACACGATTTTACCCGAGATTTTGTGGCAATTTTACTTGGGATTTTGCCACAATTTTCCCCAGAATTTTTTTTGCAATTTTGTCACAATTTTAGCCAGGATTTTGCCACGATTTTACCTGGAATTACACAGCAATTTTACCACATTTAGGGTATGTTTTCCATAGGTCATGTGACTCAAAAAATGCATCAAAACCACAGCACGTGTGTTTTTTATGCGTTTTTGCTGCGTGTTCAATGCATTTCAGGCCTGGTTCACACCAATGCAGGTTCCTTTTTTGTACGTTTTGCAGTGTGTTTTTGAATGCGAATTTTTGATGCTTTATGCGTTTTGCTGTGTTTTTGTGGGCCAACTTGTTGCTGGGCAGACTAAAATATAGTTGTTTTCAATGCACTTCAGGTCTTGTTCACACCAATGCAGTTTGTGTTTTGTCCATTTTGCCATGCTTTTTGCAATGCGTTTTTTGCATGCAAGTTTTGATGCAGTTTTTGAATTTTTTTTTTTAATTGCACGTTATGTTTTTGATATGTTTTGTGTTTTTAGTCTGCCCAGCAACAAACTGGCCAAAAAAAACAAACAGAAAAATGCAAAAAACGCATCAAAAACATGCATGCAGAAATTTAAAATGCACTGCAAAAAGCACAGCAAAACGGACAAAATGCAAAGTGCATTGGTATGAAACAGGCCTGAAATGCATTGTAAACACAGAAAAAACACACGTGTTGCAGTTCTGGGTAGAATCCCAGCAAAATCATGGGTAATTACAGCAACTACTAATTGAACCAGAAGATGGAGGGCGTATTCAGTAAGTAGGAGATCTGCAGCAAGGACATGGAAAAAAGTTTTTGCCCAGAGTTCTGCTTTAATAATGGTGGGGATACTAACCTGAACAAACATCTGGAGGAAAAATGAAACTATAAGTATAAAACATTACAATCTGCTACAATGGGGCACAATGATGAGTTAATGATGAGTTCAATGATGAGTTACCAAACTTAAAGTGATACTAAAGCTAAAAATCGTTTTGTTTTTTTTTTTACTTTGTTGCATTGCTCCTGCTGCTGTCAATCAAATGCATTGAGGAGGAAGTGGGGGGCAGGCTAAGCCCTGCTGTGTGAGTCTACAGAGTGTGGCTCTATAGACACACAGCTCGGGAGTGAGCAGACACCGTGTGCCTCCATAGCAAATGGCTTGCTATGGGAACACACAGAGAAGGTGGAGCCAAGATTGCCAGTGGGGGACCTGAGAAGAGGAGGATCGGGGCTGCTCTGTGTAGTACCATTGCACAAAGCAGGCAAGTAAAAAAAAAAAATAGCCTTTAAATACACTTCAGCCAAAAACATTAAGCAGACCGATCTTCTAAACAATACACATTTTAATGAAAGCCTTTTAAACAATCTTGATGTTGTCTGGTTTTACCTTGACATCTTAAATACTATGATGAAACTGTTCAATAAATGAACATGCATATCTGCATAATAAACAATAGTAAAAACCATATGGCTCCAAATAAAGACAAACAAAACATGACTCTCTGAATGTGCCTAGAGAGTTCATTAAATCTTATAAAGATTGCAGAACTACCTAGCACAACATAGTTATATGACTGACAGTGCCCATAAATCTGCAAAGCATGCTGCCCATAGGACTCAAATTTTCAGGCAGCTTCAGACATATGAAAGGCAGTCTGGAAGCTTTGGAAATCTTCAAAGGCAGTCTGGAGCCTTAGGAAATCTGTCATGAAGACCCTGCCATTGTTGAGTTCTAATTTTCAAAATACTAGTTGATGAAAATGATACCGTCTGAGACCCAGACTTGAAACAAGAATGCAGTTCTGGACTTAAACTTTAGAGATCTGCATACTTGCAAGTTGGTGAAGTCATTGAATAGTCAAAACAGCCAAACAGCTAGCATTTTCCAAAGAACAGCAATGGCAGTGCCCATATTTCCATCAAGACAGGTTTATTATAGCAATGTCAAATATGTGTCACATTAGTAATATTTAACTTACCAGTAAAATACCATCCATAGAACAACTGGCCAAATACTTATCATCAGGTGAAAATCTGCAATGGTTCACACAATCTGAATGACCAAAAAGGGTGTTCAGACAATACTTCCTATCAATGTCCCACAGCTGCATAACCAAAACAAATTCATGTTAGATTGTACTTTACAAGCTTTATTTTAATTCTCACATTGTCATGTTAAACAATTTCTTATTGATGACCATATAATAAAATACTATTTTCTTTTAGCTATTGTGTAAAATTTGAACTCCGAGAACTTTAGTCAATAAGGGTAAGTAATTATCCACAGAACATTTATCCTGCCAGTCTATTTTCCCTGATAAAAAAAGTATCTCTCTCTCATGTGCTCCAGATGCACGCTTACCTAATCTGACAGCACCAAACAGGCAGGATAGATGTACTCTGAAAGCACACTTGGCCTTTAAAATTTAACTTTATTTTGGAAAAAGAATACTCTCTTGATCAAACAGAATTTGCAAACATTTTAAAATCAATGCGGAGTTCTACCTGCTGATGTTTCTTTTTAAATAGATGTATGGATGGGTGTCAGGGTCTGTCTACAGTAATCAAATGTATTATGTAAATAAATACAGTAACTGCCAATGAAAGCAGTCAAGCAATCATACAAGGAAAGGTAATTTCTAGGGGAGATCTGTACACACAATACAATATATCCCCATTGTGTCCATGGATCCAACAGTTATAAGGAAACCATCTTTAATCACATGGCAATATAGTGTGATATTCCAAGTACCCAAATGTTATCAATTAAGAGTACTAAGAACAATAAAAATATATCCAAAGGCAAAACTCAACAGTTTTTTGCCATCTGTGTGTCATTAGCGAAATTTTTCTTTACGCTCTGTCCTTGAGACTAAAAAGGAAGCGAGAGAAAAGCTTTACACGTAATGGATAATACGACTTTTGTTCAAAACTAATACAGTAGCACCCAAATATCAGAATACAAAATATTCACCAAAAAAATAAACTAAATAATGTTACACTGTACCTTGAAACTTATAAAAAATTTTCAACTCCTGCAATAAAGTGAATATAATGAATCATGTGCAATCACCAAAGTGGAGTCTTGTGCTGACGTACTTGCGCCTCAAGGAAAAGCAGTGTCTGGGTTCTTACTGACCTGTCTATTTTTACATTGGAATTGTGAGCACCTTTCTTTTATGACAATAAAGTGACCTAATGGTTTTTCACTATGGAACTTCTGTGTTTATTTTATGCCTTACAGTGGGTGGGGTACCTGGTGGAGCAGACAGTCATACACAGACCCTGTTGACTACCCCAGTGAATTCCTGTAATAACAGAACACCATTTCAAGGGCTTGCTGTATTCTTATTAAGCACATTAGACCTCCTATAAACATGGGGATCTGTCCTCCTGGTAAGCTGCTGACACTTGAACACAAGGAGATCTTCAAGAATTTGAGTGTTATCTGGTCACATTTTGGGTGGAATAAACTGGTGACTTGTGTCATTTATTACTTTTTTATGCACACTGGTGATTGCAGAGCAATACAAAGCAGCATGCTTACACAGTAAAACACAGCACATAGTAGAAACACACACAGCAGAGTTAACCCTTTGATCGACCCAGATGTTAACCCCTTCCTGCCCAGTGCCATTAGTACAGTGTCAGTGCTTTTTATTAGCACTGATCACTGTATTGGTGTCACTGGGGATGTCAATGACACCAAGTCAGTTCTCCCCCAGTGTCAGAATGCCTGCCGCAGTCCAGCTATAAGTCGTTGATCGCCACCATTACTAGTATAAAAAAAAAAAATTCCAGTATATATATCGCCATTTGTAGATGCTATAACTTTCACATGAACCAATTAATTTACACGTATTGGGATTTTTTTTTTCTTAGCAAAGACATGTAGCAGAATACATTTTGGCCGAAATTTATGACGAAATTAGATTTTTTTATTTTGTTTACTGGACATGTTTTATAGCCAAAAATATAGATTTTTTTTTCAAAATTGTTGGGCTTTTTTTTTGCTTATAGAGCAAAAAATAAAAAAAAAGCAGAGGCAATCAAATACCACCAAAAGAAAACTCCATTTGTGGGGAAAAAAGGACATACATTTCATTTGGGTGCAGCGTTGCATGACCGTGCAATTGTCAGTTAAAGTAACGCAGCACTGTATCGCAAAAAATGGCCTAGGTCAGAAAGGGGGGTATATCCTCTGGAGGGCAAGAGGTTAATTTTTAATAGAACAGCTTTAACCTACAGGCTTTGCTGCTGCCTACAGGAAGAATGGACGCTGACAAAGGAACTGTATGCCAGCCCAGAATAACCCCTCCTACCATCAGCATGTAGCAAAGCAATACCGAGAATGTGATCATAACACAAAGTGGGAAGACTTGTGTCTCTCAATAGACTCCAAAAAGAAGTTTTGTTTCAGTGAGCACAAAAACCCTACAACCCCAATTCCAAAAAAAGTTGAGAGACTGGGACGCTAACCAAAATCTACATAAAAGCAGAATGCAATGATTTGCAAAACCCATATTTTATTCACAATAGAAAAAAATCAAACTTTAAAAATGAGAAAATGTACCTTTTTAAGGATAAAAAAAAAAGGTAATCTTTAAATTGTTGGCAGCAACAGATCTCAAATAAGTTGGGACAGGGCAACAAAAAGCTGGCAAAGTAAGTGGTACTAAGAAGGAAGAGTTGGAACAACATTCTGCTAATAAGGTAATTGACAACAGGAACAGGTCAGTAACATGGCTGTGTTTAAAATGAGCATCTTAGACAGTCAGAGGTGGAGATTTACTAAAACTGGTGCACTCAGAATCTTCTGTAGTTGTGCATGGCAGCCAATCAGCTTCTAACTTCAGCTTGTTCAATTAAGCTTTGACAATAAAACCTTAAAACTGATTGGATTCTATGCAGAGCTGCACCTGATTTTGAATGCTCCAGTTTTAGTAAATCTCGCCCAGAGCATCTCAGAAGTAAAGATGGGCAGAGGTTCACCAATCTGTGAAAAGCTGCACCTTAAAAATTGTTGAACAATTTCAGAATAACATTTGTCAGTGTAAAATTGCAAAGAATTTAAATATATTATCATCATCATCATGAGAATCTGGAGAAATCTCTGTGCAAGGGACAAGACCAAAACACAATACTGGATGCCCATGATCTTTGGGCCCTAAAACGGCACTGCATTAAAAACAGGCATCATTCTGTGATGGACACCACTGCATGGGCTCAGGAATACTTCCAAAAAGTATTTGTCTGAACACCATGTCATCCAAACACTGGTAAAGCTCTATCATGCAAAGAAGAAGCCATATCTGAACATGATCCAAAAACACCACCATCTAAAATGTTGCAAAGTGGAAAACTATTCTGTGGTCAGATGAATCAAAATTTTACATTCTTCTTGACAATCATGGAAGCTGCATCCTTTGGACTAAAGAGTAGAGGAACTTTCCATCTTGTTATCAGTACAAAAGCCTGCATCTCTGATTGTATGGAGGTGCATTAGTGCGTATGGAACGGACAGCTTGCACATCTGGTAAGGGACCATCAATGCTGAAAGATATATCCAGATTTTAGGTCAGCATATGTTCTCATCCAAACAACATCTTTTCCAGGGAAGGCCTTGCATATTTCAGTAGGACAATGCTAAACTGCATACATCTATGACAGCCTTTTTTTTGTAAAATGGTACATTTTCTCAGTTTAAACGTTGATATGTTTACTATTGTGAATAAAATATGGGTTTGTGAGATTTGCAAATCACTGCATTCTGTTTCCATGTATATTGTACACAGGGCCCCAACTTTGTTGGAATTAGGATTGTATTTTCTTTTTCATCTATTGAGAAACAAAGAAAGTGTTTAGCCATCAGTCCAACTGAGAGCTAAGCAGCACACCAAGCAATTGCTAACAGGCCCAAGAAAAAAAACAGCAGAAAACTGGGGACTGCCTGCAGCTAAAAAAGCCACCTAAAGGACCTCACATATCATGTAAAATCCTGTTTTGCCATAGGAAATAACACCTTGATCTAGAAGGTTCCAATGGAGATTTGCTAAGCTGCGACTCAAACAGTTCTTGCCCAATGATACTGCCAAAGTGCCCTACACATATGTATTGACATGAGGCACGTATGTAAAATAGGATGAGAAGCTTCCAGGAAACTATTACAACTGAAGTTTAATGCTACAGCCACCTGCTCCATGTGTTCAACAGCAGAAGTGGTTAGATTATGTCCAGTCTGACATGATTTTACTAAATAAAGTTACAGCCAGAACGTGTGAAGCATAGGACTCACCAGAGAACAAGGTTCTAAAAAGTGCTTTCAACTACCTACCCTTGAAAACATACGCATTCTTCACCAGTATAGCAAATGTCCTGTTAAGACAGGGGAAAAAAAAAACAGATCCACAGTGGGAAGGGACCACTTTTGCAAAAAATCGTAACCGACTGATAAAAAAGCCAATAAGCACCCGGGTAAGGGGCAGGGGATAGGGAGGCATATAACTTGTCAGTATGCTGGACTGGAAGAAACAGTTGAAAAAGCTGGTCAAAGGGAAAATCTGTGCGGCCTTAGAAGTTTTAAATGACCCAAGGGTGGACACAACACTGGTAGCAGCAACAGGCTGATCCTCTAGTTTCAGAGTAGTGCGTACTGCATAAATAAGAGCTAAAGCTGTATCCTTTATTTGTGAGTAACAGCATTAGATTGCAACTCCTCAGAGGTAAGCTCATCAGTTAAAGTGTTACTAAACCCACAAGAATAAAATCAGTCTGTATATGCAGTAAAGCATGCTTGTTATACCCACTGTGGAACCTAAGGGGTTAATCCTCTGCATTGTGTAAATAGTCAGTTTGATCCCCTGTTCTTTGATCCTCCCCTTTTTCCGGTGTCCCCCTCTTATCTCCTGATAAGACATATTGTGTGGAGACACTCTGCACATGTTCAGTTTGGTGTGTATTGCTAGAGAGGTTTTTTATTTCTTGGGAGAGTGCACTGTCCAGACAGAAGTCAGGGGTTATGCATCCTCCTAGAGCAAAATGAAAACTCCTCCTACGAGCTTTAACATGTGCTCTGCTGGACACTGATAGAAGTCACAAGACTGCTCTAACTGCTGATGAGAAAAGGAATTTACCATTTTATATTTATAACCTCTTCCCGACCACGCTAAAGCCGAAACACGGCTACAGAGCGATTGTCAAGTTATGGGAAGATGCCCCCTGCGCACCCCCAGCAGCACGCACCCGGCGAGCTGATCACATGTTGTGGTAAATGGCCAATCACAGCGGCCTTTTACCACATGATCAGCTGTGTCCAATGACACAGCAGATCACTGGGTAAATACAGTTGCCGCTTATCGGCTGCACTTTCCTCATGCTGTCACAGCATGAAGAAAGTACTGCCAATAACCAGCAATTGTCAGAGAAGAGATCGGCACTGATGATCAGTGCCCTGATGATCAGTACCCAGCAGTGCCACCCGCCTGTGCCCATCAATGCCGCCCACCTGTGCCCTGCAGTGCCGCCCATCTGTAATTCGCTGTCACGGCAGTCACATGATTGGAAAAGGTCCTGATCGCAAGGGGAGATCGGGACCTTTCCGTGAGACACCGACATGTGCTGGGAGCGCGCATTCTCAGCACATATGTGTTTTCAAATGGTACACAAATATGCGGCCGCTCGGCGTCAAGGACCAGCCGCCGAGAGGCCGCATATTTGCGTACGTTCGGCGTCAAGGGGTTAAAGTGTTAATAAATCCACAACAGTAAAATCAGTCTATGTATGCAGTAAAGCATGCTAGGTATACTCACTGTGGAACCTAAGGAGTTAATCCTGTGTAAAAAGGCCGTTTGAACAAGAGGAGGGGCATAGAAAAGAGGATCAAATGCCCATGTCTGTCTTATCTCCTGATAAGACAGACTGAACCTATAACCACATGCACATGCTCAGTTTGGTGTGTATTGCTAGAGAGGGTTTTTTTTTTCTTGGGAGAGTGCATGTGATCAGCACAGGGCCAATCAGCACTGTCCAGACAGAGTTTCAGGGATTTTGCATCCTCCTAGAGCAGAAAGAAAACTCCTCCTACAAGCTTTAACCAGTGCTCTGCTGAAGTCACAAGACTGCTCTAACTGCTGCTGAGAAAAAGGTATTTAGCAGTTTATATTTGCTAAAATAATTGCATTTCCATGTTGCGTGTACTGTGGGAGACTAGATATAGTGAATGCAGGGTCCTGGGTTTAGTAACACTTTAATATCTTCCATTTGGTTCCGTTTGGGTGATGTGATCCTCTTCTCCCCCACAAAGAAGGATGTGTACTGTTTCAATCTTTTCATGCTAGGTGATCTGATATGGCTTAGTGTTGCATCTCAAGCGTGCATCCTAAGGAAGCAAATGCAGCTAAACACGTTGATCCTATATGCTTATTGTTTGTTCATCATAAACTTAAAAAGACTGTATGATGGTGCTAGACCATGATATTCATTGTTTTTATGTAAAATGTCTATTTTAACTGGATGGATTAATAAATATTTTTTTTTATAGTTTTGTGTTGTATATTTATCTCATTGTGAGGTACATATAAAGTCCCTTTTTTCTGAGCAACATAGTTCCACATTTATGCTTAGGTGTGGTTACTTATGCTTGCTCTTTTATAAAAAATAGGTTAGTCTTTTAACACAGCAGAGCTGTAGAAAAGATGTCCATACTCCTCGAACACTAGCAAAAACTGAAGCATGCTGGTAGTAGGAGGGAGAAGCCTGGCCTACAATATTTTTTTTGCCAGTGCCCAATTCTCCTGTAGGTTGCAGTATAACTCAAATATTAAAGAACTCCTGTTTCCCTTCAACCACTTCCCGTCTGGCCATTTATATACAACAGTGCAGTGGCACTGCAGGGTCGGGTGGCCATTTAAAAACGGCCTCCCTGCACCCTGCTTGTGCGCGCTCCCTCGGAGCATGCAGCACCGCGATTCGGTGCCCACTGTGTCCGGAGGAACACCGATCGTCGGACAGGACCTCTGTGCGAGGTCCCGATCACGTGATCACGGATTGGCCAATCAGTGATCACATGCAGAGTAGTAAACAAGATGTCACTTCTGACATCATAGCTTACTACGTATAAAATCTGTGAATGATCAGAGGTCACATGGTACAAGGCTATTCACAACAGCCTTGTACCATGTGACAAGCTGTGACCAATCACAGCTCACACAGTATTTCTCAATGGCTGCAAGAATGCAGCTAGAGAGGAGAAAAGATTGCTTTTACAGCCTTTATGGGTGTAAAAGTAATCAGTGTAAAAAAAAAAAAAAAAAAAAAAAATCATCACCCCCCACAAGTAGCACAGTGTCACCATGGTGACACTACTGCTAGGGTGACAGTATGTAAAAAAACACAATAATATAAAAAAAAAAAGTAAAAAAAAAAATGTTTAAAAATTATAATTTTTGGTTATAAATTAATTTGTTTTTTTTTTACTAAAAAGATAACGGAATGCATTTTGGCCAAGACTTATGATGAAATACTATTTATTTGCAAAATTTTATAAGAAAAACACTTTTTTTCAAAATTTTTGGACTTTTTCATTTACATACCAAAAAAAATAAAAATCCCAGTGGTGAATAAATACCACCAAAATAAAGCTTTATCTGTCTCAAAAAAAATGGTAAAGAATATATATGGGTAGTGTTGCATGACCGCGCAATTGTCATTCAAAGTGTGATAGCACTGAAAGCTGAAAATTGGCCTGGACAGGAAGGAGGTAAAAGTGTCTGGACTGGAAGTGGTTAATGGGTGAGAAAAAAATCCCATCTTAGACAGTTGCCACAGGATAACAGACACATTGCCCAGCCAAAGGAGGGTATAACAGTCAGTGAACTAATCTTTTCAATTTATTTAATGTAATCCTGGTAGCACATTTCTTATATCATAGTTTTCATGTCTGTTATCAGCACTGCGTTCTGGCATAAAACAAGACAATTCACAGTCTGACACTTCTGGTGTACCAGGGAGATAATGTAAGGAAATAAAAAAAAAAAAATAATTGCTGAGAGGAAAGGCTGGACAATTCAAGTGTGGAAATACAGATTACCAAAAATGCCCATTGGTGACTGGTTCTCTTTAAGGCTTTGGAGTGTCAAATTTTATAGTTCAGTGTGTGGCACCAGGTTACACCAGCAGGTGTCAGAGCAGGTGAAACATCAAATTACATCTCTCTCACTGAAAATGGAAGATGTAAGTAACACATGGACGGGTCCATTTTTCTTATACCAAGGAAATCTATCTCTAGAAAAAATAAATTGTACTCTTTACATGAATTTTGTCAGAGTGAAGCCTAGCTCTTCCAGTGTAAATTAGAACATTACCCCAAATTTATTTTGATCACATTACATGTAAATGCATTATTAGCATGAGATGTTTTTCATCTCTGTTACTCTCATGCTTGGAATGTCAATTTTAAGATGGAAGTGCAAAAACAAAACTGTATTGCACTAGGTTTGTATGGAGTTAACTGAGCAAATTCACTGTGGAATATTCTTTTAATATTTCAAGAACAAGCAGCCTAATAATAATTATTTCGACTTTGCTTTATAGACAACTTAAGTGCATGGTAATTACAGCACTGCTGCTTTCTACCCCAGTGAGCATGCATAGTAATTACTAGGGAAACAAGCAGAAAATGCTGCTGTCCAAACTGCACCACTCTTCTTTCTGCCAAGCTAAAAATAATAACCATCAACAGGGACTGTAGTAAAAATAAAGACAATGTGAAGTGTAGCAGTAGCTTTGTCTGTGAGAAGATTTACATACTTTAAGTGTGCAGTCATAGGAACAGGTGGCCAGCAGGCAAGGAGAGTTTCCATTGGTGAATTGGCAGCATGTGACCTGCTCTGAGTGCTCCGAATACTCCCTTATGAGCTTCCCGGTCAATGCGTTCCAAATCTGGATGAAATAGAAAAAGACTATAGGATGAAGTGTGTTGACTTCAGGCACTTGAATAATATCAAAGGTCTAGATCATGCAAGTGGATTTTATGTAGTTATATGATCCTGATGATAGGGTGTTCACATAAACATTATTAGCCATAAAGCAACGTATCAGAATAATTCATAATATAAGCATTAGAGAGAATGTTTTGAGGTCTTAAAAATACAATATTCTCTTTCTTCATTATGGTCATAACAAAAAAATGGTAAATATGAAAAATTGCACATTAATATTATGTAGTCTTCTATTCAGCCAGCAGGTCGAGCTTAAGAGCCCATTCACACTTGTGTGACTTGTCATGCAACTTTGGGGTCCAAAGTTGCATGACAAGTCGCATCCCATGTTTCCCTATGACTACCATCCATATCTGTGTGACTTCAAGTCACAGCGACTTGAAAGTAGTTCCTGCACTACTTTGGTCCGACCTTTCATACGACTTGAGGGCTATAGAGTTCAATGTGAACCCTCAAACGTCGCATGAAAGTCACACCTGAATATTATACATGCAACTTGTGTGCGACTTTGTACAGCAGAAACAATAATCCTTGGTCAAAGCCAAAGTTGCACTCGTCCAAAGTCACATCAAAGTTGCAATGAAAAATTGCACGATTTTGAAGTCGCACATGTGTGAATGGAGCCTTTGTATCTTTTTCACATCATTAGCATTTTGTCCAAAAGATAATACAGTGCATCCAGAAAGTATTCACAGCGCTTAACTTTTGCTACATTTTGTTATGTTACAGCCTTATTCCAAAATGGACATTCTACAAACAATACCCCATAATGACAACGTGAAAGAAGTTTGTTTTGAAATCTTTGCAATTTATTGTAAATAAAAAACGAAGAAAAAAAAAACAAAACACATGTACAGAAGTTTACAGCCTTTGCCATGACACTCAAAATTGAGCTCTGGTGCATCCTCTTCCAACTGATCATCCTTGAGCCAATCATGTCCTCCTTGAGAATGACCATGGGTATCTGCTGAGCTTACGAGGTACCAAAAGACATCGTATTGTTAACTGTATAGAGTGAAATGGAACAGTCTTACCTAGCGCAAGCCCTGGAGGCATGGTTATAGTGCAAAGGAACAACAGCAGTCAAACAATACTGATTTCAGAAACATACTGTTACATTATTATAATACAGTCGTTTTCAGACACTTGGGAATTTTCTGTATAAATATGTTAAGAGATTATTAATGGTTTTTCCTGTCTGTTTGAAAAAAGAAAAAAAAAAAAAAAAAAAAAGATATATCTGACATTTCCACTTGCTTTTTGAAGGTAGCTATGCTAGCTCTGCATGGTCTTACTGTAGGGATAGCATAGCCACCCTCGGTGCGTTCTTGTAGGTTCTTATGCAATGTACCAACACAGCTGATGTTGGCCCACAGCACCTCCTAGAATTAAAGCTGTCTCTTAGTTCTGTCTCTCCCTCATCCAGTCTGAGTGCTGCTGTACAAGAGTTATCAAGAGACTAATAACTCGTCAAATTAGGCACTAGATGCATTTACAGTGTCACTAAACCCAAAATGTATTTTTCCCTTTAGCTCTAGAAGTATAACTAAAAGGGAAAACCTTTTCTTTAAGTTTTTACAAGAGCAGAGATGGATTAGAACACGTCAGGTTTTTATTGCTACCTCTGCCCCCATTAAGGAACTACTCCCTCTATATTTCTCCTGTTTATCATTATCATTGGGTTGTCCCCAAATGATCTTCCCCAGAAGATATCCCCGTTAGAGGGGATATCTTCCAACGGGGACACCAATTCTGGTGACCTGGGAGCCCCAAGGGATTCCATGAATTTGCGGGGATTTCCTCTCACTTCATGTTTTGGGTATGTGACAGGAATTGAAGGTAAGTCTCCCCAGTGGGACACAGATGGCAAAAAAACCTGACAGGGGTTTTGCCTCTATTTCTACTTAAAACTATGTTCCCTAATTATGTGCGATAAGCATTTCTTTAAAAAATAGGTTAGCATAGAGTAATCATATTTGTATTGGCGTTTGTGTCCCTGTTAGGGAGATTCACCCTATTAGGCCTGTTTACCAATATCACCAAAAGTGGAAGCAAAAGAAAATCCCAAATTTTGGGTTGTCCCAAAATAGTGCGTAAATATTCCAATGGCGAGACCAGTTCTGGTGACCTTGGTGACAACCGGGGATTCCCTCACTTTAGAGGGATTTTCTCTCACTTTTTGTTTAGGCTATGGGACAGGGAACTGAAAAGAAATATTCCCATTGGGATGGTAAAATAAAGCTTACAGGTGTTAAAAACGGTCTCTAAAATGAAAAAAGCTTTAAGTTTAGTTCTACTTTAATCACAAAAAAAAGTGTTTACTGGTTACAATTGAAAAAACACTGAACTCCTAAACAAAAAAAAAAAAAAAGTAAGACACCGTGCCAATGTTCTGGGTAAGGACTTTTAAAAGTAAAAACCTAAATCCACCCAAGCTTCTGTATCAAGAATGCAAATTTCACTCAGTGCTTTAAGTACAAAAAACTATTTTCATTGTAAGCCTACCTAGGACCAATGCAGCTTTTACCAGTTCTAGCATTACGCATTCATGGTTCCCTATTGGAATACTGCAATTGTGCTGGCAATAGACTGGCCAGTTTCTATTTTCTCTGAGTTTTCCCTCAATCCTTATGACACAACATCTGTAATATCCTCATATCCTTTCCCAGTAACAATAGTCCCCAAGACAAATAGTGAGGTTAGAACTCCTCAAAAGGAACAGAGACAGCAGTAAATACATAACAGGGGCTATAAACCTCCTCTCTAACCATAATCAAATAGTGCTTGTGCTTTATCTTTTAAAAATAAAATATAGAAAGGGTTAAAGCTTCTGTTACTTTGGCTGAAGTTATACTTGAATGTACATTCATTCTCAAAATATACTGTACATTATGTTATCTTTATAAAATAAAAAAAAAAGCACTGAATACCAGAACCTGTCCTCATCCCAACTGTCATGCAAGGGGGATGAAATAGAATGCTTTGTTACCCAAGTGCTTGGACAGCTTGTAAATATTGAGGGAGTGATAAGAAGAAGATGTATTAGGAAATTACACAACAGGGTGCCAATGCTTGTACCTTAAGACTCTAAGACTCAAAAAAAGTTGGCTGAAGAAGACAATTCAGGATTCGGCAAATAAACAGAGAGGCTCAGCTAAAAGTAACATGTCCCCTCAACTACTTTTATGTGCCTTCTGTTAGAGCAAATTTAATAAAAAAAGCTTTTTTAAGCTCCAATTTGTTCTAGCTGAATTCTACAGAAGGCCAAGGACCCCTCTGTTTTTGCTCAGGTAACAGCGCTCAGACCTGGCCCAGTGCTACAATGTGGCGGGAAGAGGATGGGATCACATTCTTACATCTCCCAAGCTATATATTGCTCCGAGGGGAGGACACTGTAAGTGTCCCGAAACACAATCTATACACCACTTAGAAAAAAGAACTATATCTGTGATCAAGTTAGATCTGTCTGTCTTTTGACACAAAAGTTCATCCCTCTGCCGTACAGGTAAACACTTGCTATATTAACTTTTCATTTACTTTTGTCTCATTAATCGCATGCTTTATACATCAGTGTGCTAATTCAGAAAGTTACTTTGTTTCTTTCCACTACCTGATTGATTTTGTTGTGCTTATAGGATAAGTTCACTATTCCACAAAAAATAATGAATGAAAGGTTAAAAAAATGTGAAATTATTATTTGTGTTAGGAGCCTATAAAACATTGTACCAGCAATCAGCATGGTTGATGTCATGCAGGTCTCCTGCACAGTCAGTATATCTGTTTGCTCCTACATCCCATACAGGCAAGCCTATACTTGCTGAAAGGAAGAATCAATGAACACTTAGGACTCCAACCTGACAGCCGCTAGTTCATTGAGGACTACACGCCAACATCTGCTAAGGCTGTCGGGACTTGTAGTCCATTCATTCACAGAACTCTACAAATGAATGACGGGGCCGTGTGGGTGGACCTCTGCAGCTGGGTCCACCCACATGGGTGCGTCATTCATTCGCAGTGTTCTGTGAATGAATGGACTACAAGTCCCGACAGAGCCCTAGTGGCTATTTTTGAAATCTGACAGCTAGTACGTGGAGCTTCTCCCTGTACTTCTGTCGGGGGGTATTCAGAAGGTGGCCTGCTGCAGGATCGGGAACATGTTACATGTTCCAGCTTAAAACAGGTAGAACGTGTAACATGTTTCCAAAGGAGAACTTCTCCTTTAACTATATCTTTACCTCTAATTTTTCCCCTATGTAACTGGGCAGAGGTCTGGCTTCACCCAGTGATGCATTGTAGGAGGAAGAATGAGTCATGTGCCCTCCCACAGCTTTAAAGCAGAACTCCACCCAAAAGGGGAAGTTCTGCCGCTTTAAGGCCTCCTCTCCCGCTCCTCTTTTTGGCATTCTTTTTGGAAAGGGGGGGGGGGGGGGAGGTTAGGTGATCCCAGCGGAAGTTCTCCTTTCCCCTCCCTCACCGCAGTCTTCTGGGACATGTCACAAGTGTGCAGTGGGCACCTGGCTGTGAAGTCGCAAACAGCTGGGTGCAAGCAGTTAAAATGTTGGTGGTCCCTGGCACCATCTCGGGTGACCACAGCGCTGGATCCGGGGACAGGTGAGTTTGTTTACTAAAAGTCGGTAGCTGCTGACTTTTAAGTTTTACAAAAGTGACTGGAACTTGCTGAATAATTCACTTATCTTTGGGTGGTCAAACAGGATGTCAGAGGAGCAAAAAGAAGGTAAGAATAAGCAGTGGACAGGCTATTAAATGAATCTGTAACTTCATCCTGCATGAGCAAAGGGAGAATGAGCATGTGCACTAGCTGCCAACACTGCTCTTGAAAATCACCGACTGCATTGGGGACATGAACTGAATGGGGGATAGAGAACAGGAGGATCGATCAGGTTTTTGCAGAATACAGAACACGAATCCCATAGTGACTGAGTATGAACAACATGTAATACAGCATTTGTGGATAGCTTTTAAAGGATAAGTTCACCTTTCATAACATGTTACACCCATATTCAGGGTGTAACATGTTATGATCAGACAGTCCCCCGCTACCCACTTTGACAGGAAATCTAGCAGGGGATCTTCTCCCCCCCTTGCTAGATGTCAAATTAAACAAAAAACGTGGTCGTGCAGGGCTCTGGCCACGTCATTCATTCACTGTTTTCTGTGAATGAGAAACTACAAGTCCCGACAGCCTTAGCGGCTGTTGGTTTGTAGTTCTCAATGAACTACCACAGGGCTGTGGAGCTCCGTGGTAGTTCACTGAATCTTCCTGTCAGTATATCTGGTTGCTCATACATGCTGTACAGGCAAGCAGCTATACTGACAGATCTGCAGAAGACCTGCATGGCAATATTCTTTGTTGAAATGCCTTACAGGCTCATGCAACAAAGAATATTAAAATGCCCATTTTTTTGGCTGCAAAGAAAGGTGCATTTATTATTTTTAGCATAACGGTGAACTTATCCTTTAATGATGTGGATTTAGTGAGACTTTCAGTTTAATGATAGGTTCACTTTAAATCAAGTAAAATTATAATGGCAGCTACTTCTAGTCAATGGGGGTTTATGAACAGATTTACGATATACCAAAATATTTATCTATAATATTTATCTTTAATGTCAGTTTTTTCCATCATATGCTACATGCTCAGTTTGAATTGTCCAGATTTGTGTACCCGTGGATTTTAAATGTGGCTCTGTGATAAAGATGAAGACAGAAGGTGGAAGCGAGGCACACTGGAACCCATCAATCATAATCATGGATTAAGCCCCAAGGGTGGGGCGAAACACGGCAGAGGGGTGTAGTCAGGAGAAGTTTAGGCTGAAGCCGTATCTTAACATTTCTGTATAGTGGCTGGGTTCCACTGTGCGGCACTTCCATCTTCTGTCTTCCGATTTGCTTCTGCTAGCCTGGATATACTTGTGTGAACGCCGGCACCTTCTCTGTGCTTTGGACTGCAGGGGGTAGCTTTGTAATGCTCTGAGTGGTGCTCCAAATTCTTTGTATTTGGCTCTGTGATATACAACAGACAACTATGGAAGCCTATATATATATTCAACCTTTTCTTCAACGCAACTATGTAGCCCCAATCTACAAACAAAGCTTGCATATCTGTCAAGAAACCCCACCCCTGTGCATTTCTATTAGCCACTGAAGCCATCTATAATATTTACTGGCCGACAGAAAAGCAAAAACAGCAAAGAAAATTAAGTACAACTCTTTTCAGTGGTACAGTATACATGCAAACTGTACACAAAATGCAAGTGGAAACGGGTCCTAACAATGAAAAAAATACACAGGTTTACTTTAATGATGAGCCTTGAAATACTTCCCTGAGGTATAATGCATATTTTTTTTTCCACACAATTCACAAATGATTGAGTAAGTTGCACTGTTTAAATAAAGA
Source organism: Staurois parvus (assembly GCF_062004578.1). Classification (NCBI taxonomy): domain Eukaryota; kingdom Metazoa; phylum Chordata; class Amphibia; order Anura; family Ranidae; genus Staurois; species Staurois parvus. Next base: position 5,601,906 of record NW_028317821.1, read on the forward strand.
AGATATAGATGTATACAATAACCGTTATTAGGGTAATAAAACTGATCATACACTTTATTTAGAAGCATATCTGCCATAACCAGAAAAAGCAATAAAGATCACAACAATGCTGACCAGAGCTATTGCTATAATGAGTAAGAACTCACCTTCACTTTCTTGTCTCCGGAACAGGTTGCAATAAATCTGTCATCAGCAGAAAATGCACAACACAGCACTTCATCCTCGTGAGCCTCTATCTGTAGCAAGTTCTCCCCGGTTTCACTTTTAAAGACCTGGCAGGGAACAGAGAACAGAAGCCTTGTTTAACTGTCTTGCCAGCTGGCTACATCTCCACTAGGCATCTCATAACATTGGCTTCGGCCCTGCACACTATTCTCTGCAAACATGTGAGGAAAAAGCTTGGATTTCAGATGCAGAGGGGTTATGTTTACCCACCAAATTAGCTCTGAGATCAGATTATACAAGAATATCACCATCTTTCACACCAGGAGGACATCTATTAAGAGGCTTATAAATAAGCAAGGCTCGGCTTATATGATTTTGTGTTGTAGGCATCTTCTTTTTGTGGGATTACTATAATAATATCTTCCAATCATATGCTGAAAATATTATCTTCTATCCATTAAATGTATTGACAGTGCTGAAACTGATATTGTGAAACTCATCTTGTCAGCAATGATTCAGTGTAGTGCTCATTCTCATGTCTTGATAGATGTGCAGATCTAAGAATAGACTGTTATATGTGACTTATACCCAAAATCAAACATTTATTATATTGCAGTTTACCATAATTTAGATGTTATGGTTTCAGTCTGTCAGTAAGTCTGTTGTTTTTCAAAAGAACAAGCTCTCCAGCAGTTGGCATCCGTTACAGAGATGAGACAAACCATGTAAACACTAGCAGGGATGTTTACAATGATCTCTTATTTATTTATTTAAAACCTTTATCCCAAAATAAACTGTTTGCTGTAACTATCTATAAAGTATTAGCTAGAGTTTGTCTTCAATTTGTTAGTGTGTCTAAATCTGCTAGTACATCTAACACTCCCCTTCCCCAAACTGACAATGCTGCTGTCCACAGGTGGCAATGTGCTCCTCCAAACCAGAGGGGGAAAAAAGAAAACTAATGCAATCACCACATCTAGTGATTGATAAGCTGCAATATATCAAATTTTTAGTTTTGGGTTTATTAACATCCATAGATGGCTGACAGGAAGCTTTGCCGATGCGGGCTAACGTACCTGTACGTCAGCCTGCATCGGTGACTCCTGCACGGCTCACAGAGCGTGCACACAGGAGCCCGGCGATCAGTATATCACCTGCACACAACACATCACATTACAGCTGTCTTTTACCATGTGATTCCTATCTCCAATAACAGCAATCACATAGTAAACATAGCAAAGTGAAACTAAAGATCGCTTCTCTCTGCTGTCACTGTGAGAGCAGAGAGAAGCAATCCTGTAGCCTGTGAGTGTACAAGCAGCCTGACAGGACTGACTGAAGTGCAAGCCACACCAGTGTCTCTGATCACCACCCCAGTATAATCATAATAAACTATGCAGCCAGCCCCTGTCACCTGTCCCAGTGTGCACAAAAAACACCACCATACCAAAGTCCTGATAAACGCCATACCAGCATCCTGATCACCAACATACCCCACAACAGCGCCCTGATAATCGCCATACCAACACCCTGATCGCTGCCATATGCCACACCAGCACTCTGATCAATGCCATAAGCCATACCTGCACCCTGATCACCGCCATAGCCCATACAAGCATCTTTATCACACCATACCAGCATTCTGATCATCGGCATGCCCCATACCTGCATCCTGATTACCCCATATGCCATGCCATACCAGTATCCTGATCACTGCCAGACCCCATACCAATGTTCTGATCACCTCTGTATCCCATACCAACATCCTGATCACCGCCATACCTCATGTAACGACCTGATCACGTCATACCAGTGTCTGGCATTTTAGGGTCTCAACTGATCAATTTTCAGATATACCAGTTAGGTCCATATATATCTGGACACAGGAACAATTTTAGATTTGTTCAGGTATTTACCAAAACATATTCAAGCTATAGTTATATACTGGGTATGGGCTGCAAATGCACATCCTCAGGTTTAATTTGAGGATATGTACATCCAAATTGGAGGCAGAGTACGAATTACAGCTCTTAAGAGTAGCCATCCCCCCCTTTTCAAGGGACCAAAAGTAATTGGACAATTGAATCAAAAGCTGTTTCATGGCCAGGTGTGGGCTACTCTATTATTTATTCATCAGTTAAAGTAGGTAAAAGGACTGGAATTGATTCTAAGTGTGCTATATGAATTTGGAATCTATTGCTGTGAACCTACATCATGCATTCAAAGGAGCTGTCCATACAAATGAAACAGGCCATTGTAAAGCTTCAAAAATGAAACAAATCCTTCAGAGAGGTAGCAGCAACATTAGGAGTGGCCAAATCAACAGTTTAGTACATTCTGAGGAAAGAAGAACGCACTGGTGAGCTCAGCAACATAAAAGGCATGGACGTCCATGGAAGACAACAGTGGTGGATGATCACAGGATCCTCTCTATGGTAAAGAAAAACCCATTCACAACATCCAGACAAGTGAAGGACACTCTCCAGGAGGTGGGTGTATCATTGTCAAAGTCTACAATCAAGAGAAGAATTCACGAGAGCAAATACAGGGGGTTCACCACAAGGTGCAAGCCATTCTTAAGCCTAAAGAATAGAAAAGCCAGATTAAACTTTGCCAAAAAACATCTAAAAAAGCCAGACCAGTTTTGGAAAAGCATTCTTTGGACGGAAGAAACTAAAGATTAATCTGTACCAGAATGAAGGGAATAAAAAAGTGTGGAGAAGGCTTGGAACAGCTCATGATCCAAAGCACACACAGAGTCATCTGTAAAACATGGCGGAAGCAGTCTGATAGCATGGGCATACATGGCTTCCAGCGGCACTGGGTCATTGGGGTTTATTGATGAAGTGACAGAAGACAGACGCAGTCGGATGAATTTTGTAGTGTTTAGAGGTATATGGTCAGGCCAGATTCCGCCAAATGCAGCAAAGCTGTTTGGACGGCGCTTCACAGTACAGATGGACAATGATCCAAAACACACTGCAAAAGCAACCCATGAGCTTTTGAAGAAAAAGAAGTGGAATATTCTGCAATGGTCAAATCAATCACCTGATCTCAACCCACTTGAGCATGCATTTCACTTGCTGAAGGCAAAACTAAAGGCAGAAAGATCCACAAACAAAGAACAACTGAAAACAGCTGCAGTTAGAGCCTCGCGGGTTCCAGCCTTCAGGCAGTCATTGCCAGTAAAGGATTCTCAACAAACTATTAAAAACGAACATTTTATTTATGATTATATTCATTTGTCCAATTACATTTGAGCCCCTGAAAATGGAGGGACTGTGTATAAAAATTGTGCCCGAGTCTAAATATATATGGACCGAACTGTATATCCCATAGTTTATAGACTCTATAGCTTTCACACAGACTAAATAATACTCACTGTTTTGAGTTATTTTTACCCCAAAAATGTAGGGTATTACATTTTGACCTAAATTTATGAAGAACAATTACTTTCTCAAAACATTGTCTTTTTTCATTTATATAACAAAAAATAAAAAACCCAGTGGTGATCAAATACCACCAATAGAAAGCTCTAACTGTCTCACCAAAAAAATTAAAAAATGTTCTTATGGGTACAGTGTTGCATGACTGAGTTATTGTTATTGTCACTGTGACAGTGCTGAAAGCCGAAAATTGGACTGGAAGGGGGTAGGTGTATCCCGACTTAAAGTGGTTAAGGGAAGAATACACTAAAAAAATCATTCGTAACCTCCCTTGTCTTTAAAAATGGGGATCAGTTGCAAGAAAATCAGTGCTGTAATTTATTTACCCACGTAGCTACTAATTTGATCTTACACATTTATAGAAGAAGCCAGACACATATATTAAAGCTGAACTTCAGGTAGATATAAGAAACATAAATTAATGCCTGGCTAAATGGTTAGCATTTCCGCCTGGCAGTACTAGGGTCACTGGTTCGAATCCCAACCACGGCACCACCTGTCTGGAGTTTGCATGTTCTCCCTGTGCTTGCGTGGGTTTCCTCCGGGTACTCCCGTTTCCTCCCACACTCCAAAGACATGTTGGTAAGTTAATTAGCTCCTGTCTAAATTGTCCCTAGTATGTATATGTATGAATGCAATTTAGGGACCTTAGATTGTACACCCCTTGAGGGTTAGGGACTGATGTGAATGTACAATATATATATATGTAAAGAGCTGCATAAATTGACGGCGCTATATAAGTACCTGAAATAAATAAATAATGCAGCTCAGTATTAAATAATAAATCATTAGATGTATTTTTTAAATGCAAGTACCTGTATTTGTATAGGTTCTTGTAATCTCTTGTACAGGAGAGTTTGGAATTGGAGAGGAAGAAGTCAATTAGCTGTGCTGCAGTGTTCAAAATAGACATGCCAATAGGAGGAAACAGCAAAGTGACAAAGAGGTAAAACCATCAGCCTGTTCCTTTCACCTTACAGAGGTAGGCTGGCGGAGGGACAAGTGCTGTGTTACCCAACTGCAGCAGAGAAAATTCAGGTCTACAGTCCCATCAGTAAGGAATACACAGTTTTTTTGAGCTGTGGAAATCTCAAGACTAGATGACCAGATTTGCAAATGCTTTGCTAAGCTGGCCATACATGGATCAAAATTTGGCTGGTTCAGCAGGGACAGGCAAAATTCGATCCATGTATGGGCTAACTAGTTGTATAAAAGTCTATCGATCGACTTGTGCACAACCAGCCTGTTGGGTTTTTCCCAAATGATCACTGCCACCAGCTATAGCTGACAACACTGATCACTGTATTCTGCGGGTGGGGAAGGCTCTCTGCCAGCAGAACACAATAGCGCTTCCCCCATCCACTTTGTTGTGTGGATGGAGGAATCTGTACATTTATTTTCGTTCAACCAGCAGTTAAATGATAAAAAATGAATAATGTATGACCTGTCTTAGGCAAAACAGCTCCTGTATTTGTATTTCATATCACTGTGTTAGAGGTTGCCTGGAGTTTAGCTTTAATATACAGAAATGCACAAAGATTTTACACAGAAACAATTATAGCCAAGTATTATACAGTGTGACAGGTCTGTTGGTTCATTGTACTGGGCAGAAAAAACATAGGAGCAGTTGTACCACAAGCAGCAACCTTTTATTCTCCCTGAGGGAAAGCTGTCAGTTCTCTTCTGCAGAGGAGGGACATATCTTAATGGGGGTTAGGGGAATAGCAGGATAGGGAGGGGGGACGTCCTTATTTGTGTGGATGAAGAAATGTTTTTTTATGTAGCCCAACGGTTGAACGAAAAAAAACGGTTGAAGGAAAAAAAAACAAACAAACAGTGTACAGCTATCTTAAGATCCATCAGCTTCACTCTCTCTCAGGTGTGGCCTTGATGACCACTTCAAACACTACTATCGATTAAAAGGTATCGTATCGTTTTCTCCCTTGCGATAATAGCTCTGGCCTGGTCAATCCAACTGTGTGGCTGATGTCACATTGCACTTGCAATTGTGCCTATCTTATTACCTGGGCAGATTCTTTGTTAGTGTATAATGTATGGGAGGTATTGCATGGGGAAGGGGGGGGGGAGGAATTCAAGGATTTTTTTTCTCGTGGATCAATAAAAATAATTTTCCCAAGAAAAAAAAGATCTATCAGCTTCAACAAGGCCAAGCCCCCTGCTTTCACTATACGGTAGCTCTACCCACAACATTACTAAAATACACACCCACACATTATTTTTCAGAACAATTATCCACTAGAGGTACTGTATATAGATATTTAAGTAAAGATAATTAGAAATGACTTCATCCATTTTGCAATTTCAAGAGTTTTATATTTTATTATTCTTGCATATATCTAGTTGAAGGTGACCAAAGTTCATTTGGTACATTTCTGACTGTGCTCTTCAAAGGTAATCTGTTTTCCAGGGGTATAAAATTGATATGTTCTGTAGTCAGTAATAAAAAAAAAAAAAATCTAACAGGGGAGAAAGAAACAAGCTGCTTACTAACACCTAGAGATGCCGGTACATACCTGCAACAGCTCTCAGGGACTTGCTCTGCTTGGATGTTGGACAATTATGATCTGGCAAATCTCCCATACATTCTGGTAGTGTTGGAGCTTCTCCACTCACCCTCCCCACCCTATCACTATGATGAGCTACTTTACTGGCCAATAGGAGTCAGTGGGAGGTAGCAAGAGGCAGGCAAGTTCTGAAACTACCTGAAAGCGTTGGCACTTTATCTGCCCATTGCTGCTTAGTTTTTAGGCAAAGTACTTTATACCTGACTGCAGCTTTTTTGGTTCTCATGTGATGGTCCTCTAAAAAATATTAAAGATAATATTAGGTGAAACTGGAAAAAGGTTCCCTGTCAATAAAACTTGGTTGTGTATCCATGCCCAAGCTTCCTCCTGCCAAATCAGTTGCAACTGTGAAGATGAGATGTTTTCTCCATTTCTTCTATGAAACAAAAATAAGCTGTGGCTTTTGTGAACCTGTAATTTGAAAGTCAAGGCAAAGTAAACAGGTGTACTGGATAGCCCATGCCCTCTGCTGACAATTCTTTTTCTTGTAAACGTAATTATTGAGTTTTTACATTTTACACAAGAAGCATCCAACAAGAGCCTTTTTCCACTCTATGGGAAGTCTATGGGAATGCAAAACCCGCTTGAAGCAGGTGAAATGCAAGTCAGAAAGAGGTCAACTAAGTCAAATGCACCAGTCAATGAATTCTGAATGATCTTAGAAGCATCTCGAACTGAAATCTAACTGGATGTCATCAACATGAACCCAAAGCCCTTCAACAAAGACCCTTAGGTAAGTTATACAAAGCAAGTGTAATGCATTATATATGTAAGACATCTTCTATATTGTAAGCTCCAAGGAGCAGGGCCCTCCTATCCCTCTTGTATTGAACTGTATTGTTGCTGTATTGTCTCTCGTTATATTGTAAAACGCTGCGCAAACTGTTGGCGCTATATAAATCCAGTAAAATAATAAATAATAATATAAGACATATTTATTGTGTAGTACGTGTGGAACTTTCAATATACCTTTGGTAGCCATCCAATACAATTTATAAAAATATCAATTTTATTTCAATATATTAAAACTATTAAATCCAACAAAACATTAAAACACAACCACCACGTTTGCTGTATATGCTTTTTAATTAGTCTACGTGTTTTGTGGCTTCCATCGGTTCCTCAGGACCAACAAGGCAGGTTTAAAGGATTGTGAAGGTTATACAATCATATAAAATCAAGTTCCCCAATGAGTAAACTGAGGGAAAAGAGAAGCCAAGAGGATTATATATCTTTCCTGCTGCGCTCAGTAAATGCGCCTGGAAGCCCATGGGAGAGATTCCAGTAGCAAGTATACAGACTGCTCCTATGCTATCAATAACAGTGGTGATTGAATAAATCCTATTAGTAATGGATCTGATATGGTTGAGCCCAGACCTCAGATGTTATTCAAGCCTGGGTCCCTTAAAAATGATGGTTATAGTTTAAAAGGAGTGCTGGTGTTCCTCTATAATTACGTCAAGATGCCACTACCTCCCAAAATTGTTTGGCCCAAATGTAGAGGATTATATGGGTCTCTTATTCACCTGTAGTAAAGCACATGGTTGTATCCCTCAGAGTTTCAAAAAGGTTTATTTACTTTCCTAAAAAGATGTGCACTCTTCATCTTACTACATACTTTTCAATATTTATTGTGTAACACCAGTGCTCAACATTGTCAAGATTGGAGGGGAGGCCACTTATACACCCCAAATATTGTCAAATTATCTTGGATGTACTCTGATTTTATACACAGGTAAATGGAAATGCATTATAGAACAACTAAAGGCAAAGCTTTTTTTTTTTTTCTTTGAGTGGAGACGGTTTTAAAAACCTGTCAGTTTTTATTGCTGTTCATGCCACCGTTAGGGAGAGTCACCTGTCTATTTGTCCAGTTTACCATTATCACTGAAATTGAAAGTAAAAGAAAATCCCACATTTTGGGTTGTCCCCAGAAAAATAATAAAGGGGAAATTTTCCAATGGGGGAGCACTAGTTCTGGTGCCCCTAGTGATACCTCAAGTATCCCTCACTTTGGAGGGATTTCTTCTCACTTCTTGTCTTGGCTATGGGACAGGAAGTGAAGGGAAATCTCCCTAATTAGACACAAATGGCAAAAAAACAACAGGGGTTATAACCCTCCCTTACTCTAGGCAAAATAAAAGAAAAGGTTTTGCCTTTAGTTCTACTTAGTTTGTATTCCCTCTAAAAAACATAGGGGTGGACCTTTTCTGTGTGAAAAAAAAATAAATAATTTGCAAGGAAAAATACTTTTAGGATACTGGGCCTGCCCATCAGATCCTTTGGTTTTGCTCTGTAGTCTATATTTACCCTCGTGTACACTCTCCAAATATACTATTTAACTGCAATAGCCACATTCAATATAACACAATTTGTGTGTGGGAGGGTAACTCTCTCCTCTTATTTTCATGGTGCAGCATGAGGAGTCTGCATCACGGAAATATTTAACTTTGTGTATGCCCGGACCTAGAGCAATCTGAAACTTACAGAAGACTTTTTTGAGGGCACTCCACTGGGCAAATGGTGCAGTGCAGGTGCACACAAAAGGTAAGTATTAGCAGCAGAGGTACAAAGTACAGGTTCAATATAAATACATATATAGGGGAACCACAAAATGTAACGTTTCCATATTTTTACCATTTTCTATTCAATTTATGGCATTTGAAGAAAGCCCTGTATTTCTATGAAGTGTGTGGGCATTGTAAATCAGCTAGATGTGGGTACTTAAAGTGGAATTTAAGTTCCCTTTTTAGTGGCTCCGCCCATGTAACCTTCCCCCCCCCCCCTTCGCCATTATGGTGCAGATGTTCCAAAAGGCTCTTTCAGGTCCTGGCACAGCTCTTTGGCATATCTGTGCACAAAGATTTCCCATGCATGTGCAAACAGAGCAAAGTTTCAAGCAATTCATAACAGCCATTTTTGCGAATGCACAGGGAAAGGCATGCATGTGTAGATATTCTGCGCATGTGCAGAATGGTGGGGAGGAGCAGGGTGACAAAAATGTTATTCTTGTCTACGTGAAAAATGCATGGAACTGTTGCTTTTCAGGATAAAAAAATCTCATGCATAATAAAAAAAATATATCAAACTGTGAGAGATAGAGGGGGAAGAGGTCTGGGCTATATGAGACATAGGTTAAAGGGGGAGATCCGCCTTATCAGACCTTTTAAATTTTTAAAAAAGCACTACATTTCTCAAAATAAGACACCTGTTGTGTATTTGATTATAAGAAATGACACCCATTGAACATCATGGCCAGTTACCTGCAAAGTTTTATCAGCTCCACAAGATGCAATTTTCTGTCTGTCATGGGAAAAGCACGCATGATACACTGCCTCTGAGTGAGGACGTACTGCCAGGCTGGCCAAATTCTTCATACATTGTTTGTTTCTGAAAATCAAAAGGGTTTGTTTGGTGAATTTAGCATTCAAGACCACAGATGACTTGACAATGTAGAGCAGGCCTTGAAATTTCCACTCGCCTGCTCGCATTTGGCGAGTGGAAATAATGTGGGGGCGAGTGTGTGCTGACATCCACCCTGAGGAGAGCTCGTTGTGTGCCTTCAGGTGCACAGCTCCCCTTCTCCCACTATCTCCCACCACCTCCCCTGCCCACAGTCTGGCGAGAGTCACGTGTGCTGGGTGGGCGGGGCCTCCTCTCCGAGCTTCATTCATAAGTCCTGAGGCCGGTGACTGAGCCGCAGCTCGGAGCGGGAGGTGATTAATCAAGCACAGGAAGGCCACGCCAGGCAAAAGGGCATCGGTGGGCGTCGCAGGGTGTGCACAGGATCCTGTAGGTTGAAGGTGGCCATCCTTGTGTTGGAGATGGGGAGCACCGGCTGCTAAAAGCACACACACACAGCACACAGTTAACCCTTTGATCGCCCCAGATGTTAACCCCTTCCTGCCCAGTGCCATTAGTACAGTGTCAGTGCTTTTTATTAGCACTGATCACTGTATTGGTGTCACTGTGGATGTCAGTGGCACCAAGTCAGTTTCCCCCCAGTGTCAGAATGCCCGCCGCAGTCCAGCTATAGGTCGCTGATTGTCGCCATTACTAGCAAAAATAAAATTGAAAGAAAAAAATTCCAGTATCTCTACCGCCATTTGCAAACGCTATAACTTACATGTAAAGCAACTAATTTACACATATTGGGACATGTAGCAGAATACAATTTGGTGTAAATTTATTTGATTTTTAAAATTTTTTTTTACTGGACATTTTTAATAGCAAAAAGTCAAAAATAGTTTTTTTTTTCAAAATTGTCAGTCTTTTTTTGTTTTTAAATTGACATAATAAAGCTATGTTATAATTGCATTTTTTTTATTTTGGACTCTTTATTCTAAAGAAAAATGTAATTTCATAAGCTTTGAGGGGGCGTGATTGGGAGCAGGGCTTGGGGCAGGGTTGGGGGAGGGGTTGGAGGCAGACCTGGGCAAGGTTGGGTGGGGCAACTGGCGGAGAGTAAGGTTTGTGCCTGGCTAGTAGGTCTAGACTTGAAATTTTAAGCCCTGATGTAGAGTACATTTCAGTCTCTTAGTACCCATTTTCTGTAGATTTTACAAGTATCTACTATATGTCAAACAAGCATTTACACTTTATTTGGAACGCTTCTCCACAGACATTTTCTCATTCATCTCTTTTGAAAAGGAATGTGGCATTGTTACATTGTGTTGTAAAATGCAGCTTTTACTGCTTACCCCACGTATAGGTAGGATATGCCAGTCGAACTCAGTTGCAGTTTTCTAATCACCTCCCACCCACCGTATTGGGAAATGACAGATGGGCAGGAGCTCTCTTGTCCTGGGAGGACGTCATATGACTTACTCCCACTCTAGGCATGCGGTGCTGTGATCGGTGGTGCACTAAGTCCCTAGGACACAAGGGATCACTGATCGCGGTAAAGAGCCAATGATATAGGCTCTTTACCATGTGATTAGATGTGTCCAATCACAACTGATCACATGTAAACAGGAAATGCCGGTTATCGGTAGTCCCCTCCTCACGCTGACAGCGCGTAAGTAGGAGAGGAGAAACAATTAGAGGCAATCTTTAGAGGAGACATCTACACTGATAATCAGGGCACTGATCATCAGTGCCCCTAAGTGCTGCCTTTCAGTGCCCATAAGTGATGTCTCTCAGTGTCCATCAATGATGACTATCAGTGCCAATCAGTGACACCTATCAGTGCTAATCAGTGATGCCTGTCAATGCCGTCAGTGCTGTCTATTAGTACTCATCAGTGCCAATCAGTGCTGCCTATCAGTGCCACATATCAGTACCCATCAGTGCCACATATCACTGATGCCTGTCATTGCCCATCAATGCTTCCTCATCAGTGATGCGTATTAGTGCACATCAGTGAAGGGGAAAAAATACTTATTTAAAGAATATTATAACAGAAACTAAGAAATTTTTTCCAAATGTTTGGTTTTTTTAGTTTAATAAAAAATAAAAACCCAGTGGTGATTAATTACCACCAAAAGAAAGCTTTATATGTCTCATAAAAATGATAAAAATGTCATATGGGTACAGTGTTGCATGACTGTGCAATAGTTGTTCAAAGTGTGACAGCACTGAAAGCTGAAAATTGGCCTGGGCATGAAGGTGGTGGAAGTGCAAAATAGGCAAGTGGTTACAGCCTACTGTGATCTATATGTACCAATACGTGTCCGTGTAAATGGGAATTCTGTAACCATGTTTTAGGTCATCTTGTGTTCTCGATACTTACATCCAGTTCACATACAGTGCTCCGTGCTGGAGCTCTTCCTTGGCTTGGAGAATAGATTGCTTGTATACCATGGAGTCATCAGGCTGAGAAAGACCCAACTGTATGAGGTTTATATGAGAATCCTGTCCTAGGAGATGGCCATTCACAGACAGAAACTCCTGGAAATCTTCCCGTGTTTTGCTGTCCTGTAAAATTCAAACCATAACTTCAAAATCAAACATATTTTTGTCTTGCCATTTCTAGGCACTACATTTAAAAAATAAATTTTATAACTATGGACATATACTGCACTGCCTTCGCATCACATACTTTTTCCTGCCACTGTATTACTCCTCCCATTTCTAGCTAGCCTCAGTTTTGCAGCAAGCAATAGGGAAATCATGAAGTACAGAGTACGGACCCGTGTCCTGTACTGTTATTCAAGAAACAGATTTTAATCGGCATGTCAAAAATCCTATTCTCTTAGTTATACAGTACAGCACACAGGATCTTTAGTCTTGACCAAGAGGAGATGTCTAAAAGCAGTCCAACTGTGGGGTGGCAACAGAGCAAACAAACACCAAACAGGCCCATGTAACAAATGCGTCAAAAAGGGCTCGACAGAATTCAGAGAGCAGCTTGTAGCACCTTACGCCCAAAACTGGCATCAGACTCCTGAACATCCACCTGGTAAACTTAAACGTGTGAACTGAAGACCAGGTGCAGTATTTCAAATCTGAGAAACAGATGCCTGATGCTGAAAAGCCCATAAAGCATTAACAGATATGGTACAGTGAAAGGGGAGGGATCCAATCCTTTAGATCAGAGCCTCAAATGATGACTTGTCTAATTCACCTAGCAATGATGGAGCAAGAAGAAGGAAGCCCTCTGTGAGAACTCTCGGAAAGCACAGAGATGGGATCCGACTGTCTCAAAGATGCTGTAGCAAAGAGGTAGACTTTAACAGCATGTACCATGTCAAGACTGTGGAGAGAACTTTCCTTGGAATGTTTTGGAGCAGACAAAAAGGAGGGAAGGACAATGTCCTAGATGAGGTGGAAGGAGGAAATCACCTTAGGGAAAAGAGAGGCTTTTGACCACAGGACAAATACTGGGAAAGGCTCTTTACAGGATAAGGCCACTAACTCAAAAGACCTTATGTTCAGAGGTGGAGGCAAATAGAAAGGCTACCTTGAAAGTGAGGTTAGATACGAAAATATTGCTAATGGATTAAAAAAAGGGCAGCCTCTAAGGAGGGGCCGAAAGAACCAGGTTAAGTTTCTACAGTGTAACAAGGGGAGACCAGACTGAGGAAGGACAGGATGGGCCTGACAGTATTTTCTAAGATGATTTTTTCTGTTGTTGCACTATGTATAATAGGTATTCCAGGTGCGATAATAGACTTTGCAAGAGGTCAACTTCCAAGCCCTCAAGGAGGGAGGGATGACCAGGTCATGCAGTTAGAACCAGTGACCAAGAAGCAGTGTTGCAAATCGACCCTTGGGACAGACAGCCAGGACAATCTGAGGGGCGGGCTGGGGTCAAGCCGCAGCTCTGTGACATGCTTGTTATTTAAAAAAAAAAAAGAAAAAAAAAAAGGAACCTTTAGAATCACTTTATGCTTGGATGGAATCTCTGATGAAGGTGTAGCATCCTTATCCAATTTCTCAGAAGAGGGGGGAACCTCCTGCCTACCTCATCTGCAGGCAGTGTATCAGCAGCAAAAGTCAGAGACTGACTCAGGAAGGGAGACTAAAGAGTTATGACCCCAGCTATTTATGGTCTCCAAAAAGGACATGATGGCAGAAATCTCATCCTTAGATAGATAGGAGGAAGACTGTGCAGCCGAAGGGCAAGAGGAGTGCCCAGAGGAAGGGTAGGGAGTCAGACTGGAGGCAACTTTCTGAACAGAGGGTACTAGATTCCTGTGGAGAGAGTCTACTTCCCATCCCCTAAACCACCTTGCCAGGCAAAAGGTTGAACCCAGGAGACGTTCAGAGATCGCTGTACTGTGTGAGCCTGGGAATTAGGTGCTGACCAAGAGATACGCAGCAAGAGGGAGAAAATGGCATGCACATGTACAGTGCAGCCACTGAGGATGTGGCACATGACATTGCAACAGACAGCTGGGAAAATGGTGCCAACTTTAAGCTGCCATTTAGCTCACAACAGCGTCTCAACATAATTATATTTTAGGAACACTAGGTCAAAAAAAATGCTTGTTGTAATTGGTGGAAAAAAAAAAAAAAAGGAGCAGCTATTATGTTATAAGTTTATTAGCAGAATCCCCTTAATGCCCCTTATGCAACAACAGTGGCACCTACCTGTACTCAATTCACTCAATAAACATACTTTTGTAGCTGTTTCATATGCAGTTAAATATTCTACACTTTCTTCAATTTGCTGCAATTGCTAAATCTCTTCTGCGATCATTGGCTTTGCTGGAAATGCTTTACCTGCTTATCAAGGATGTCCCGGTAACGTACAAACTCATGAATGAGATGTGCTGGCCCATATAATCTCATCTTAGATTTTAACCAATCCAGAGAGAAAAGAAGAGAACGGAGGTCCTGGAAAAATTGGAAAATATTCTGAAATAAACAATCTATTTACACTTTAACATTATACAACAAAACAAACAATAAAAGTGTTAAAACAAACATGTACTCAAATGTAAACCTGAAGTTATGTTACTGTGTAGCTAGGTAGGATGGATAAAGATTAAAGATGTATCACTTTCAATTCCCAATGGGAAAAAGTGCATGAAGTACTTTGTCCCATTTAAATAGGTGCCCTTTAACACTAGCTGCGATGTTGGTTAGGACACATCACCCACAGTGCACAGCCACTGGACACAGTAGCTAGCAAAGAGAAACCTGCTTTTTTAGCATGGGCCTGTCCCCGACCTCAGTATTTGGCCGAGGCAAGCACCGGCAAGAGGAATGAGAAGGAATGGGAGGTAAGTCAGCCTCTACTCCCCTCTGCATTCCTTGTGACGGTGCTTGCTTTGGGAAAGTGCTGAGAGCCAGATGGAGGTGCTGGCTAGCAAAACACCCACTCCCTTGCTTGCTGCGATGTCAGGTAGCCATACACCCAGAGAAGAGGTGCCGTGTCTGACATTGTAGCTAGTGTTAAAGGGCATATAGAAAGAAGTAACAACGTACTGCATATACTTTGTCCTATCAGGAACTGAATACAAAAAAGTCATAATTCTTTAAAAAAAAAAAAAAAAAAAGGCTTAAATACCCTTTTCAGGAAAAATGCTGTCTCGGGCTTGCTTCACTGCTGACTGCATGTGTGAAAATTTAGGCAACTGGTCACATGCACCCTGATAAAATGAAGGTCTGCAAATCTAAACTGTGATCCTCCCTTTCAGCAGAGATCATATAACCAAGTATCTAGGTTATCACACACAATTCAGTACTGAGGCAGAGCAGTGTTTGCTCCTGGAAATTACTTTTTATACATCCCAGTAAGATTAGTAACCGAGCTTTAGGCTAGGTTCACACTAATGCGGTGCGGTACAAAACATGTGATTCGCAGAGGAACCGCACCGCATTCCTGTGCAAATCCCATGCCATTTCTGTGCTGTGCGATTGGAGCCATACATTTTGTATGGCTCCAATCGCACCGCACCCGCACCAAAAAGGGCCTTTTTTGGGTCCGCACACTAGAATCAGATCTCATGGGTATTCACACCTATGCGATCAGATTCTGCACATCACAGCGCGTTTTGCGGACCGATTTCAGGGTGCTGTTAACACACCCACATCGGTTCGCATGAACGGGGTGCGATTTTGATGCGGTGTGGAATTCGCACAGAAAATGCTGCAAATTCCGTACCACATCAGTGTGAACTCAGCCTTACATTGAAATTGGGTAGAAGACAACTTTTGTGTAATGCAGTATTTACAAAAAAAAAAAAAAAAAAGTAGGTATTACAGTGTAAAACACACAACAACCCTAGTATGTATTGTGATTTCTTATATAAATATATACTGTGGGTGGAGGTCTACAAATAACACAATTTAGAGGACTTCTTTAGCATCAGGGCCACTGAGCCCTAGAATACCCAAAATTATGTATAACTACATATTCAACATTAGAAATATACTGTAATGGGTTCACATATTGTTTAATGCCATTAATAAGACTTCTGGTATAACTGCTAAAATGTATTTGTAAATTTACCTACTTGATGCATATTGGCCTGGGCCATGTGGTATGCTAGGTAATGGTACCAGTATGCACAATCTTCTTGTTCCATAGTTGGAAGCTCACAAGAATAGTATTTTTGATGCTGACTGACAAGCTTGGCATGGAGAGCCTGACATAGGAAAAAAAAAAAAAAAATCAAACAAACAATAATATATTTATTTTATTCATATGAGGTATATAGCGCCGTCAATTTACGCAGCGCTTTACATACATGCACACACACATACACATGGTAGGTGTATTGTAACACAGACAGAATAGCAACAAAAAAATTCAAAAGAAATGCATGTCTAACAAATTATGCACTGATTTACATGTTCATGAGGGAAATAAGTATTTGATCCCCTTCACAAAACATGACTTAGTACTTGGTGGCAAATCCCTTGTTGGCAATCACAGAGGTCAGACGTTTCCTGTAGTTGGCCACCGGGTTTGCACACATCTCAGGAGGGATTTTGGCCCACTCCTCATGGCAGATCCTCTCTAAGTCATTAAGGTTTGGTGGCTGACGTTTGGCAACTCGAACTTTCAGCGCCTTCCACAGATTTTCAATCGGATTAAGGTCTAGAGACTGGCTAGGCCACTCCAGGACCTTAATGTGCTTCTTCTTGAGCAACTCCTTTGTTGCTTTGGCCCTGTGTTTTGGGTCATTGTCATGCTGGAACACCCATCTATGACCCATTTTCAATACCCTGGCTGAGGGAAGAAGGTTCTCACCCAAGATTTGACGTTACATTGCCCCGTCTATCGTCCCTTTGATGTGTTGCAGTTGTCCTGTTCCCTTAGCAGAACCCCCTTCCCCCCCCCAAAGCAGAATGTTTCCACCACCACGTTTGACAGTTGGGATGGTGTTCTTGTGGTCATAGGCGGCATTCCCCCTCCTACAAACACGGTGAGTTGAGTTGATGCTAAAGAGCTCGATTTTGGTCTCATCTGACCACAACACTTTCAACCAATCCTCTTCTGCATCATTCAGATGTCCAGTGGCAAACTTCAGATGCGTCTGGACATGTGCTTTCTTGAGCAGAGGGACATTGCGGGCACTGCAGGATTTCAATCCTTGTCGGAGTAGTGTGTTACCAATTGTTTTCTTGGTGACTGTGGTCTCCGCTGCCTGAAAATCATTGAGAAGATCCTCACGTGTAGTTCTGGGATGATTCCTCACTGTTCTCATGATCATTGACACTCTACGAGGTGAGATCTTGCATGGTGCACCAGACCTAGGGAAACTGACAGTTGTTTTGTGTTTCTTCCATTTGCGAATGATTGCACTAACTGTTGTCACCTTCTCACCAAGCCGCTTGGTGATAGTTTGGTAGCCCAGTCCAGCCTTGTGTAGGTCTACAATCTTGTCCCTGACATCCTTGGATAGCTCTTTGGTCTCTGCCATGGTGGAGAGTTTGGAATCTGATTGTTTTATTGCTCCTGTGGACAGGTGTCTTTCAAACAAATAACAAAATAAAATTAACAGCACTCCCTTTAAGAGACTGCTTCTAATCTCAGGTTGTTACCTGTATGACTGACACATGGTAGCCAGAAATCCTGCTGAATGAAAGGGGATCAAATACTTCTTTCCCTCATGAACATGCAAATCAGTGCATCATTTGTTAGACATGCATTTCTTTTGAATTTTTTGTTGCTATTCTGTCTCTAAGTGTTACAATACACCTACCATTCAATTTTTACACTGATCATTTCTTTGTGAGTGGGCAAACATTTAAAATCAGCAGGGGATCAAATACTTATTTCCTTCACTATATGCAGGTGAAACTCGAAAAATTAGAATATCGTGCAAAAGTTAATTTATTTCAGTAATGCAACTTAAAAGGTGAAACTAATATATGAGATAGACTCATTACATGCAAAGTAAGATAGTTCAAGCCGTGATTTGTCATAATTGTGATGATTATAGCTGACAGCTCATGAACACCCCAAATCCACAATCTCAGAAAATTAGAATATTGTGAAAAGGTGCAATATTCTAGGCTCAAAGTGTCCCACTCTAATCAGCTAATTAAGCCATAACACCTGCAAAGGGTTCCTGAGCCTTTAAGTGGTCTCTCAGTCTGGTTCAGTAAAAATCACAATCATGGGAAAGACTGCTGACCTGACAGTTGTGCAGAAAACCATCACTGACACCCTCCATAAGGAGGGAAAGCTTTAAAAGGTAATTGCAAAAGAAGTTGGATGTTCCCAAAGTGCTGTATCAAAGCACATTAATAGAAAGTTATGTGGAAGGGAAAAGTGTGGAAGAAAAAGGTGCACAAGCAGCAGGGATAACCGCAGCCTGGAGAGGATTGCCAGAAAAAGGCCATTCAAAAGTGTTGGGGACTTTCACAAGGAGTGGACTGAAGCTGGAGTCTGTGCATCAAGAGCCACCACACACAGACGGATCCAGGACATGGGCTTCAAATGTCGTATTCCTCCTGAACAACAAACAACGTCAGAAGCGTCTTACCTGGGCTAAAGAAAAAGACCTGGTTTGTTGCTCAGTGGTTCAAAGTCCTCTTTTCTGATGAGAACAACTTTTGCATCTCATTCGGAAACCAAGGACCCAGAGTATGGAGGAAGAATGGAGAGGCACACACTGCAAGATGCTTGAAGTCCAGTGTGAAGTTTCCACAGTCTGTGTTGATTTGGGGAGCCATGTCATCTGCTGGTGTTGGTCCACTGTGCTTCATTAAGTCCAGGGTCAACGCAGCCGTCTAGCATTTTGGAGCACTTCATGCTTCCTTCCAGACAAGCTTTATGGGGATGCTGACTTCATTTTCCAGCAGGACTTGGCACCTGCCCACACTGCCAAAAGCACCAAAACCTGGTTCAATGACCGTGGGATTACTGTGCTTGATTGGCCAGCAAACTCGCCTGACCAGAACCCCATAGAGAATCTATGGGGCATTGCCAAGAGAAAGATGAGAGACATGAGACCGAACAATGCAGAAGAGCTGAAGGCCACTATTGAAGCATCCTGGTCTTCCATAACACCTCAGCAGTGCCACAGGCTGATAGCTTCCATGCCATATTGAGGCAGTAATTGCTGCAAAAGGGGCCCAAACCAAGTACTGAGTACATATGCATGCTTATACTTTTCAGAGGTCCGATATTGTTCTATGTACAATCCTTGTTTTATTGATTGCATGTAATATTCTAATTTTCTGAGATTGTGGTTTTCATGAGCTGTAAGCTACAATCATCACAATTATGACAAATCACGGCTTGAACTATCTTGCTTTGCATGTAATGAGTCTATCTCATATACTAGTTTCACCTTTTAAGTTGCTTTATTGAAATAAATTAACTTTTGCAGGATAGTGTGTGTGTGTGTGTGTGTGTGGTACACCCCTTGAGGGTTCCTAACCCTCAAGGGGTGTACAATCTAAGGTCCCTAACTTACATTCATACATACACATACTAGGGCCAATTTAGACAGGAGCCAATTAACCTACCAGCATGTCTTTGTAGTGCAGGTGGAGACTGGAGTACCTGGAGAAAACCCACGCAGGCACAGGGAGAACATGCAAACTCCAGGCAAGTAGAGCCGTGGTTGGGATTTGAACCAACGACCCTTGTACTGCCAGGTGAAAGGGCTAACCATTTTTAAAGCTAAACTCCAAGCGCAACCTAAATATTTTATATGCATTGATATTTGCCCAATGTATATGTAATGAATATTGTAAAAGTAACCTAGGTGCAAAGAAATTGTATTACCTTTGAATGTAACAGTCAAAATGTTGCATATTCTCTAGCCAAGCAATATAGGTTTATTACTCCTGCACACATTAGGTCCAGCCATACATATGCTCCCTTTGTATCAGGGCTACAGGATGGCTAACAAAAACTCTAACCCACCCAGCTAACTGATGGCGATTGAATCAACATGAATAACAAAAACCACATGCGTTTTTTTTTTTACCAAACCAAACTGTATTCAACAACATTGTCTTTATGCAATCTCCACCAAAATGACACTGGCACAATGCAATTAAGAAGTTGGGTATCTTAAAGCAGTCAAGTGGTCAGTAAGGCTCTGACCACACATACTGCAGAGACCTGTGGTTTACTACACTGGAAAAATGCAGGTCATGAGGTCCAAAACTGCCCTTTACTCTCACATTGTGTGAGCAATGGATGCAATCTATTGCACTGTTCGGTTTACCTCAGTTTCCTCCTCCTCCTCCACAAAATAGCTAGCACAATCACAATGATTAGGGCTCTTACACTAGACATCCCGCTTGCCAATGTCCCTCCAAACCAAAAGCATATTTGTCTAAGTTTCTCACTATTTTTCTCCTTCACTCCTTCTCTCAACCCACAGACAGGAAAAGGTTGTAGAGGAAATAACCTGCAAAATGCATAGCAATTTGGCACCCATAAAAAAGTGTGGCAATGCACATCAATTTTCCAAGCATTTTACTGCATGTTTTTGTGTGAACAAGCCAAAAGTGGTAATGTAGCAGCTGTAGTCTGAAGACTGCTCCACTGCTGCATTTCTCAAGGCACAGTATGCTGATGCACAAATCCCAGGAGTCCATTCTTAACCGCTAAAAAAAAAGTATTGAGTGTTCACATTTGAAAATAAATAAATAAATAAATCACATTCAGCAATAGTGCCAGTTAGGTGATCTCCTGTTATAAACTATATCAGTGTTTCTCAACCTTTTTACAGTCAAGGCATCCTTTAAAATTCTGTACAATCTCAAGGCACCCTTTAAAATTCTGCACACAATCTTGAGACACCCATTACAAAATGTAAAAAAACTAAACAAATACAGAATGCAGCAAAATCTGCACATGTAGGATGTAGGACACCCAACGTTAGAGGCGATTTATTCTTCCAAAGCAAATACTCTTTTGCATACTGGTACTGACTAGTATTTTTATTTTTCTCTACTCTCACTCATGGTTTCTCTCTCTCTCTCTCTCTCACTCAACTAGTGTGACCCCAGTAATTACAGAGAGGGGCAGGGAAGGTGAAAGCAAGGATGCTGTGCAGGTGCCCAATGTACTTATCAACTGATGACATAATTGACTGTTATGTCGGCAGCGGCTACAAAGTTGTAATGGTGCACAATGAAAATCTTTGCTTTTGTGTAACTAAAAATCAGGCTTGATCCACCTGCTGGCATGCATACAATTTTTGGGCAATTTTTAGGCATTTGGTCAAGGCACACTTGAAGGCACCCCAGGGTGCTTTGTGCACCCAGGTTGAAAATAGTTGCACTATATAACCAAAAGTATGTGGATACACTTCCAAATGACTGAATTCAGGTGTCTCCAATGAAGGGTAATGATAATGCTACAGCATACAAAAGACATTTCAGACAATTGTGTGCTTGCAAACTTGTGTCAACAGTTTGGGAAAGGCCCTTTTGCATGACTGTGTTCATGTGCATAAAGCCAGGTCTATAAAAGGCAAGGTTTGACCAGTTTGGTGTGGAAGAATTTGGGTAGCCTGCACTACTATCCCAAACCTATTGAGCACTTATGAGATGCAATAATGTATTGAAATGCAGGTTGCTGGCCTGTACCTGACCACAAATGCTCCTTTATCTGAATAGGCACAAACCCACAAAGACATACTGTACAAGTATTTATGCAAATCCTTCTCAAAAGTGTGCTTTTAGAACAGGATGGCCAACAAGCTCATATTAGTTGTGACTGTCAGGCGTCTACAAAGTTTTGTAGATAAAGTGCATCTGCTAAACAACTAGAGGTCAGCTTTATATGATATTGATTACTTTAAGCAGAGAGAAATAGTATATTTTCAATGCTATATACAGTAATATTGATAATGAGATTACTGCAGCCAATGTGCTCATACAGGTAACTGATCCCGGTTCCTCTCTGTGAGAAAATCCAGTTGCAAGTCATGCAGGTAATACAGGAACGATCTTCCATTACGATCACAGTATAGTAATGATTTGTTGACAAACTCTTGTAGTATGTCCTCCACGTCCTCACTTTCCATGTCCCACAAGATACACAGAACCTGTAAGTAAAGCCAGATAAGGTGGTTAGCTATATAATGTAGAAAAAGAAAATAGTACATCAGAATAATGACAACCCATACATATTCCTCCATAGTTCCAACTAGGATAGGCAGGTAAGAAGGAAAGATGGATAAACATTAATTGTACCCAGAAAAAAAGGCTTTACTAAAAATGTTTAACTCCTTTTCCAAGAATTCTCCAGGCCAATTCACCAGAAAGAGGATTTTGTCCACCTTCAGGAAGCACAAGACTAAGGCCCTAATCACACCTTGCATTTCCTGAACACACGACAAATGCACAGGAAAAGCGTGTTTTATCTTAGTTTTCGGAAACACACAGAAAATGCACTACAAAAGGCATGTCATACTTATGGTGCCATTATTTGTTCATGGCACCCCCCAAATGTGGCTGTGGAAATTTGTTATTACTTTAGGAAGGAAAGCAAGGTCTTTTCTAAGCATCACCTTGTCTTGTGACAGTGTAAACAATACGTCCTTTACTGAGAGCACATGAAGTTTGCAGATTTCACTGATTGCTGTCTGAGGTGATGGCCACTACATCCTGTAGTATAAATGTTATTATTATTATTATTATTATTATTATTAATAATAAATAGGTAGGCTAGGCTCATAGTCAGATGCTTGAGAGAGGATTCTGAATAGGTTCAAAGGGTGGCTTTGTAATTCATTCCAAGACAGTTAGAAGGTCCAAATGAGGTACAGTCAGGCACTGAGGTGGTTTCAGTTCCAGTAATGCTCTGAAAAGCTTTTGACTAGTGATTAAAAAGGTTCATGTCCAGAAATAAGGATAGTGCAGTTACTTGCACTTTGGGGGAGCTGATAACCAGTAATTTCTCTGCTCTTTTCTTTAGGAAATCCAGTTCTGAAGGCACCTTATTACAGTTGTTTCTGCAGGGACGGGTTACTGGTGGCTCCTCTCACAGTTGCTTAAGTAGGGAACCATTCTCTCCTTGGCCATAGGGGTTCCAGAAAGAACTTTGCACTGTTCTGAGCTGATCTTCCTGATTAATTTTCCCTGAAGGATGGTTTGCGGGAAGCGTATGCAACTTTCTTGGGTTTCACTGCATGATCAGAGAGCAGTGCCTTCTCTTCTGTCAAAAAGGTCTTCGGTTGAGTTCAGTCTTGAAGGTACCCATAAAAAAAAATAGGAATGTTGACACACCTCTAAATTCCATATCTTGGAGTATATTACAGGACAAAGGAATTGATTCTAAGACTATAAATTATATGCCACAACCTTCAGATGATTGGACATTGGCGAAGGCTTTCCTGGGGTCGTCCCTGAGTATTTCCATATTGCCCAGTCAATTCCATTAGGCCGTTTTTTTTTTAGCAAGCAATAAGGAGATCACTGAGAAAGGAGGTGAGGAGCCTGTGTCCTGTACTGTACTCCAAGGTTTGGAATCTACAGGTACATTAAAATTCCTATTACCTTAATTGTACAGTATAGAAGAATTGATACTGAGACCAGAGGACATCCCCAAGCAGCAATCCCAGGGGTGGGAAACAAAAATAGCCAAAGCAGCAGCAACAGGCCCACATGAAAAACAAAAAAGTCAATAGACACAGACAGAAATGCACCTTTCAGCTGAAATACACATCAAAACAGACATCTAGCAAAAAAATGTTTTCTTGAAGAACCTGGGGTGGACCTGCAACTTGGTTAGAACAAAAATCTTAGATGCTGTAGAATGCCCAAGAACCCCGATATCTCTGGGAGAATAAGCACAGATAGGGAAGTAGTTTCTTACACCTCTCTACTGGAATTTTGGACCACTCTTCTTTCACCAACAGCTCTAGATCTCCTAGATTGGAAGGGTTCCTTTTCCCAACTGTTGTTTTAAGATCTCTCCACAGATGCTCAATGGGATTGAGATCTGAACACATTGCTAGCCAGTTCAGTATTCTCCAGAGCTTTGTCTTAAACTGTTTCTGGGGGCTTTTTGAATTGTGCTTTGGATAGGTGTCCTGCTGTAAAACCCATGACCTCTGATGGAGACCCAACTTTCTGACACTGGGCTCTACATTGCACCTCAGAATTCTTTGGTAGTCTTCAGATTTCATCATGCCATGCACACGGTCAAGACATCCAGTGCCTGAAGCAGCAAAGCAACCCCAAAAAACATCAGTGAACCTCCATCACATTGGACTGTATTCTTTTCTTTAACCACTTTTCCGCCGCCCTATAGCAGATATACTGCTACAGGGCGTCAGGGGTGCACAAAATCACATACAGTTAGGTCCATATATATTTGGACACAGGCACAATTTTAGTGTTTCTCAGATATTTACCAAAACATATTCAAGCTATAGTTAAATAATGGATATGGGCTGAAAGTGCACACTCTCAGGTTTAATTTGAGGGTATGTACATCCAAATTGGATGAAGGGTTTAGGAATTACAGCTCTTAAGAGTAGCCATCCCCCCTTTTTCAAGGGACCAGGACAATTGAATCAAAATCTGTTTCATGGCCAAGTGTGGGCTACTCCGTTATTTCTTCATCAATTAAGCAGGTAAAAGGTCTGAAGTTGGTTCTAAGTGTGGTATTTGGAATCTATTGCTGTGAACCTACATCATGCATTCAAAGGAGCTGTCCATGCAAGTGAAACAGGCCATTGTAAGACTTCAAAAATGAAACAAATCCATCAGAGAGATAGCAGCAACATTAGGAGTGGAAAAATCAACAGTTTGGTACATTCTGAAAAAAGAAGAACACACTGGTGAGCTCAGCAAAATAAAAAAGTCATGGACATCCACAGAAGACAACAGTGGTGGATGATCGCAGGATCCTCTGAATGGTAAAGAAAAACCCATTCACAACATCCAGACAAAGGAAGGACACTCTCCAGGAGGTGGGCGTATCACTGTCATATCTACAATCAAGAGAAGACTTCATGAGAGCAAATACAGATGGTTCAGCACAAGGTGCAAACAATTCATAAGCCTGAAGAATAGAAAAGCCAGATTAGACTTTGCCAAAAAAAAAACCATCTAAAAAAGCCAGACCAGTTCTGGAAAAGCATTCTTTGGATGGATGAAACTAAGATTAATCTGTACCAGAATGACAGGAAGAAAAAAAAGTGTAGAGAAGGCTTGGAACAGCTCATGATCCAAAGCACACAACATCATCTGTAAAACATGGGGAGCAGTGTGATGCCATGGGCATGCATGGCTTCCAGTGACACTGGGTCATTGGTGGTTATTGATGACGTGACAGAAGACAGATGCAGCTGGATGAATTCTGTGGTATTTAGAGATATACGGTCAGCGCAGATTCAGCCAAATGCAGCAAAGTTGATTGGACGGCACTTCACAGTACAGATGGACAATGATCCAAAACACTGCAAAAGCAACCCAGGAGCATTCGAAGGAAAAGAAGTGGAATATTCTGCAATCACCTGATCTTAACCCAATTGAGCATGCATTTCACTTGCTGAAGGCAAAACTAAAAGGCAGAAAAACCCACAAACAAAGAACAACGAAAGACAGCTGCAGTTAGAGCCTGGCAAAGCATCAGAAAGGAGGAAACACAGTCTTTGGTAATGTCCATGGGTTCCAGACTTCAGGCAGTCATTGCCAGTAAAGGATTCTCAACAAAATATTAAAAATGAACATTTTATTTATGATTATATTCATTTGTCCAATTACATTTGAGACTCTGAAAATGGAGGGACTGTGTATAAATATGGTTGAAGTTCCTAAAATTTGTACTTGTATTTATGTTCAACCCTTTAAATTAAAGCTGAAAGTCTGCACTTCAAATTCATTTGTATTGTTTCATTTTAAATTTTTTCTGGTGGCATACAGAGCTACAAGTATGAAAATTGTGCTTGTGTCCAAATATATATATGGACCTTACTGTATGTATACGTGATTTTGCATTTCCAGGTAGGGGGCACGCACGAGCCACGTGTGCGCCCTACCTGCGCCGCTATTCACGGTTCCCCACCGGCAATTACTCGCCGGCACCCGCTGATCGCCGAGCATTACCAACAGGGGGAAGACAACTGTATGTAAACAATACAGTTCTTTACCCTGTCAGCTCCTGCACACTGCTTTGTATGGCTCTAGATAGCACAAAAAATAAAAAAACCGCACAGGCGATCAAATACCCCAGAATGAAAGCTCTATTCGTGGGGATAAAAAAAAAAAAAAAGGACGTACATTTCATTTGGGTGCAGTGTTACATGACCGCGTAATTGTCAGTTAAAGTAACGCAGCGCCGTAACACAAAAAATGGCCTGGTCGGGGGGAGTAAATCCTCTGGAGGGCAAGTGATTAAAGGCCTCATTTGTTTTTCTGAAAACAGTAGAATGATGGGCTTTTTCCAAAAAGCTGTAATTTTGTTTCGTCTGTCCACAGCACATTCCCCCAAAAGGATTTTGGCTTCCTCAGGTAGGTTTTGGCACAATCCAATCTGACTTTATGTTTCTGTGTCAGCATTGGGGTCTTCCTGGGTCTCCTACCACAGTCTCTTTTTCTTTCAGACGGCGACATATAGTGCGAGCTGACACAGTTGTACCCTGTGAGTGAAGGTCAGCTTGAACTTGTCTGGAAGTTGATCGAGGTTCTTTAGCCACCATTCGAACAACCCTTCATAACAATCTTTGATCAATTTTTCTCTTTCGTCCACAACTGGGAAGATTAGCTACAGTGCCATGGGCTGTAAACTTCTTGACAATGTTGCGCACAGTGGACACAGGAACATTAAGATCTCAAGATGAACTTGTAACCTTGAGATTGTCTATGCTTTTCCACAATTTTGGTTCTCAAATCCTCAAACAATTATTTGCTGTGCTTTCTCTTCTCCATGCTCTTTGTGGAACAGAGACACACAACAGAAAGGTTGAGTCAAATTTTCACCATTTTAACTGGTTGCTGGTATGATTTTATTGTCAGCAGCTGTTAATTGATAGAGGTGAATTTAATTACAAATTACAGAAACATCAAAAACTTGGAATGCAATTATTTTTTCCCAATTTTGAGAAGGTGCCAACAATTTTGTCCAGTCCATTGTTGGAGATTTGCATGGAATGTGTCAAATTTGGCTTTTTTGTTTCTCTACTTTTTTGTGTCATACCAATAAAAACAAAATAAATAAATATGAGAATGCCTAAACTTTTGTAATTGCAACAATTTTCTGGGCAAAGTGGTGCATTATATGACAAAAATGCACAGGTGCCAATATTTTTAGCAGCGAATGTGACCCATTACCAAACATTCACCGGTGGTTAACCACTTGCCCTCCTGAGGATTTACCCTCCTTCCTGACCAGATATTTTTGCTATTCAGCACTGCATTATTTCAACTGGTAATTGCACGGTCATGCAATGCTGTACCCAAATGAAATTTATGTCCTTTTTTTTAAACAAATAGAGCTTTCTTTCGGTGGTATTTGATCACCTGTGCGCTTTTTATTTTTTGTACTATAAACAAAAAAGTATATATAGGAAACTCAAAGTCAGTCAGAAATTTAGGCCAAATGTATTCTGCTACATGTTTTTGGTAAAAAATAGGTGTATATTGATTGCTTTGTGTGAAAGTTATAGTGTTTACAAACTATGGTATAGATAATGCAATTTGTTGCTATACAGTGCTGTACTAGTATAACTGACAATTGCGCGGTCATGCAATGCTGTACATAAATTAAATTTATGTCCTTTTTTCACACAAATAGAGCTTTCTTTTGGTGGTATTTGATCACCTATGCGCTTTTTATTTTTCACGTTATAAACAAAAAAAGACCAAAAATTTTGAAGAAAAATTATATTTTTTTACTTTTGGCTATAAAAAATATATAGTAAACTCAAAGTTAGTCAAAAATTTAGCCAAAATGTATTCTGCTACATGTCTTTGGTAAAAAACAAAAACCCAATAAGTGTATATTGATTGCTTTGTGTGAAAGTTATAGCGTCTACAAACTATGGTATAGATACTGCAATTTACGCCATTTTTTGCTATACAGTGCTGCACTAGTTTAACCACTTGCCTACTGGGCACTTATACCCCCTTTCTACCCAGGCCAATTTTCAGCTTTCAGCGCACTTTGAATGACAATTGCACGGTCATGCAACATTGTACCCATATGACATTTTTATTTATTTTTTCTCACAAATAGAGCTTTCTTTTGGTTGTATTTAAACGCCGCTGGGTGTTTTATTTTTTGCATTATACACAAAAAAAGAGCAAAAATTTTAAAATAAAAAAAAGTTTTTCTTTGTTTCTATTATAAAATTTTGAAAACGTAATTTTTCTCCTTTACTGATGTGCGTTGATGAGGCTGCACTGATAGGCAGCACTGATGGGTACTGGTGAGGTGCCACGGATAGGCAGCATTGATGGGCACTGATAGGTGGCACTGATGATGCTGCACTGATGGGCAGCACTTATGGGCACTACTGGGTGGCACTGACTGCTGGCTCTGCTGGGCACTGATAGGCGGCACTACTGGGCAGCACTGATGGGCAATGGTGGGTGGCACTGCTGGGCTCAGGTGGGTGGCATTGCTGGGCGGCACTGCTAGGCACTTATCAGGGCACGAATCATCAGTGCCTTGATGATCAGTGGCGATCTGTTCTCTGACAATTACCGGTTATCGGAAGTACTTTCCTCACGCTGCAGCCGAGAAACCTGCAACTGTATTTACCTGGTGATCTGCTGTGCCACTGGAAACAGTTGATCACATGGTAAAAGGCCACTGTGATTGGCCTTTTACCACATCATGTGATCAGCTGTGATCATGGAGATTGACGGGTGCGCGGCACTGGGGGTGCGTGGTGCTGGTGGTGCAGGGGAGGGCGTCATATGATGCCCTCCCAAAACTGGACAACCGCGCTGTAGCCGTCACTCAGCTATAGCGCGGTTGCCAAGTGGTTAACTGACAATTGCATGGTTATACAATACTGTACATTAATGAAATTGATGTCCTTTTTTTCCACACAAATAGAGCTTTCTTTTGGTGGTATTTGATCACCTGTGCACTTTTTATTATTTGTGCTATAATCAAAAAACACTGAAAATTTTTTTAAAACATTTTCTCATTTGTCATAAAAAATATCTAAAAAACTCAAATTCCATCATAAATTTAGGCCAAAATGTATTCTGCTACATGTTTTTGGTAAAAAAAAAAATCCCAATAAGTGTATATTGATTGCGTTGTGTTATAGCATCTACAAACTATGGATAATGGAATTTACACAGCTTTTACTATCTGACTGTACTGTCCTGGTATTTTAGCATCTAAAGAAATGTAATAGGCAAACACCCCCAAATGACTCCTTTTCAGAAAGTAGACACCCTAAGCTATCTGCTGAGAGGCATATTGAGTCCTTGGAAGATTTTTTTTTTCTCTACAGGTTTTTGGAAAATGACAAAAACTTCTTTTTTTTTTTTTTACACAAAGTTGTCCCTTAAATGATATATTGCTCACACAAGCCATGGGTATATGTGGAATTACAACCCAAAATACATTCTTCTACTTCTAACGAGTAAGTGGATACCACATGTGTGAGACTTTTTGGGAGCCTAGTTTGGGGTGTCTACTTTCCAAAAATGGGTCGTTTTGGTGGGTGGGGGCATTTTATTCCCAGCATTAGAAGTTTATGCCACACATCACTCATTCTTCTAACCACCTGAAGATCAAGCCTTTTCTGACACTTTGTTCACATGAAAAAAAATCTATATTTTTTGCTAGGAAACTACTTGGGACCCCCAAACATTATATGTTTTTTTAAAGCAGACACCCTAGTGAATAAAATGGTGGGTGCAGCAATTTATGTCACATATTGCTCGAGCAGAGATTTTTCAAACTCAAATTTTTGGAAAAAAAAAATTACACTTTTTTTACTTTTAATGCACAAAAACACAACATATTGGCCAATTATTTGGTAAACTCTAAAAGATGATGGCATGCCGGGTAAATAAATACCAAACATAACATGCGTTAAAACTGTGCATGCCCCGTGCGATGGCGCCAAGCTGCATACATTTTTAATATCCATAGGCAATGCTTTAAAAGCCTTTACAAGCTACCGTTTTGGATTACAGAGGAGGTCTAGTGCGAGAATTACTACCCTTGATCTGACGTTCGCAGCGATACCTCACATGCATGGTGAAACCGCTGGTTGCTCGTGCATTTTTTCTTTTGACCACTTTTAATGCTATCACAGGGAATGCAAATATCCCCTATAACTTCAATGGGCATTGTCATATATTCTTTTTTTAGAAATCTGGGGTCTATCAGACTCTTGGTGATATTACATAATGTAAGGCAGAGGAGATATCTAGATAGATGTGATCAGATGCTTTCCCAATTTACAAATGGCGCTGTTTATATCCTGCGAAACTGAAGTGATGAAATGCTCGTAGCTTTCGATTTCTTAGACAATAGAGATGACTGGCATTATTCCGGTCTCCAATCAGCTCTATGGTCAGCTGGCAGAAACACCGGCTGCATTCTCAGGTTCCCCTGGTGACACGGGACTGCCCAAGAAGGCTGTTGAAGGCAGCGGGGGGCGTATCTTCTCCTGCTGCTTGTAAAAGCAATCCTGCAGCTAATTAGCCAATAGGATTGTTTTTACATGAAATCCGATAGGCGGCTGAAAAAAACGATACCAGGATGATGCCTGCAACTGTAGGCATCATCCTGGCAGAACCACTCAAAGTCCAGTGATGTACCAGTACGTCGCTGGTCCTTGTGGGCTGAATGAAAAAAAAAAAAAAAAAAAAAGAGAGGAAATCTCTGTCAGAAAAAGTGTGTGGTATGCCCACCATTAGAATATACCTCCCTGCATCCACCCACTTCTAATGTTGGGCACATATGAAATGTGCCAAAAAATATTATATATGCTTCGGCATATATGCTCTTTTTTTTTTTTTAACTGCAGATGAAAATCTCATCCAACAGCACTGTACACACCTACTTATGTATATTCTGAGAGCAAGACCCTGTTGCTGTCAGAATAAGCATGTCGGTGCTGCAGCTGAATGACATCCTCATTTCTCAAGCAGGCTTTTTCCCCCCTTCTAAGAAGGGTATTTACAAGCCGTTGGGGGAAACCCAGGCGATTAGGTTGCACGGTGCCACATGCGCCAATTCCAAGATTATACAAATGTCTAAATAGTGGCACACTTGAATAAAAATTGTACAAGTATAAGTGTAACCCCATATAGAAAAAAGGATGAATCCAAGTCTCAAACTATCTTGCCACTGCTCCCCATGTAGTCTAGGCACCCGGGGGGCTCCACCTGATCTTTCCCCTCGTAAATCCAAAACATATTTATAGCCTGCTGCCCCCTCACAGGTCTTATACATTTTGACCCCATATCTGGCACGCTTGCTGGAAAGAAATTGTTATAATGCAAGGCGGCCAGAAAAATTAATGAGGGACTCAAAGGCGCAGATGTTTTGCTGGGGAGTATAGATATCTGCAAATTTTTGGTTATGGTGATTTACGAGGGGCCGAATTTTGTGGAGCCAGTCAAATTCAGGGTCACCCCGAGGACGACGGAGTGCGTTGTCATTGAAATGCATAAAACGCATTATACTCTCAATGCTATGCCTGGCCATGGCAGCAGAGAACACAGGCATATGAAGATTCAGGTCTGTGGACCAATACAACCGCAATTCATTGTTTTAATAATGCCCATGTTGAGGGTTAGGCCCAAAAAAACTTTAAATTCGGAAACTGTAATAGGTTTCCATGTGAATGGTCTGGCAAGGTTTGAATTTGGGTTGGTGGCGATAAACTGTTGTGCATACAAATTGCTTTGATCTACAATCAATGCATACAGATCTTCTGTAAAAAACAGCTCCAAAAAATAAAGGGGAGTAGTTAAATTTGCTGTTTCCACATGAATTCCGGGTTAGGCAGTGAATGGGGGGGGAAGTACAGGTGCTGCAGAATTTGTGGGCTACCAATCGGGATTTGCAAGCACATCCGGAAGGATACTAGAAGCTCTACGGGCCTGTGTGCGAATTCTTGGTGGCTGCGGGACAGTAATTGTGCTTGCCATCGCACCAGTTTGTACTGCACTTATGGGACTCACCACATTACCAAGTGTTACTGCAGTGATATGTGAAAGACCATGATGTACTAGGCCGCTGGTGCTCGCCAGTTCACCAAAAGATAGAGAGGCACTTGTACTGGAACTCTGCTGCATATGAGAGTCATCATGCGATTGTAACATCTCAGCAACCTGGGAACGGGGTCAGGTACACCTGATCTTAGCAGGGACCTCCTCTCCATCAACTGAACTGTCAGGGTGCCCCGCTGCTGTCTACAGGTTAGTATTCTGAGGCTGATTATGTCAGTGAGTCTTCCCCTTTGCTCTCATCTGACATGCTAAGAATCCTGTAGGCCTCTTTACTAGAGTACCTTTCAATGGACATTTTGGCCACTAAATTTATAGGTACCTAGTGTAACTTATGGGAAAAAGCGCATCTGGCTGTCAGGGACTGCTTGAACCGCTACAAAAAATTTTACCGGCAAGTGCTAACAGAGATCAGGCCTGATTCTGCAAACACTGTGGTTTTGTGTGCAATGTATCAAGTGACAGTGACCTACTGACACTGCACTTGATGGGGGAGAAGGAGAGGTAAGCGTAGGGGCTAAACACAGGTGCTGGAGCTAATCCCGCTAACGCTGTGTTTTTGGGGACACTATACTAATGTGAACGCTGGTATAGTGCTGATCTGATCAAAGATATTGATCAGTTCAGACACTATACTAGTAATGGAGGTTTATTGTGTATGTGAGCGTGTTCCTGGTAATCAAGGGGTTAAACGTGATTACTGGTGTACTGACGGGCAATGTGACGCTATCTGGGAATCACGCATACATACGTGATTTTGCGCACCTGTGCCGCCCTGTAGCAATATTTTATTAGTAAAAGCAGTTAAACATGTCCAGTGAAAAAAAAAAATTAAAAATCAAATTTCGTCATAAATTTAGGCCAAAATGTATTCTGCGACATGTCTTTGCTAAAAAAAAAAAGAAATCCCAATATGTGTAAATGAATTGGTTTACGTGAAAGATATAGCGTTTACAAATGGCGGTATAGCTACTGGAATTTTTTATTTTTTTACTAGTAATGATGGTGATCAGCGACTTTTAGCGGGACTGCGGCAGACATTCTGACACTGGGGGAACTAATTTGGTGTCATTGACATCCCCAGTGACACCAATACAGTGATCAGTGCTTAAAAAAAAGCACTGACATTGTACTAAAGGCACTGGGCAGGAAAGGATTAACATGAGGGCCGATCAAAGGGTTAACTGTGTGCTGGGAGTGTTTTACTAGGGGGCAGGGTGTGCTTCACTGTAAGTACACTGTGCACAGCCATCCAGAGCAGTGTGCCCAAGCCAACTGGGAGGAGGACTGTTAGTAAACAAAGCAGCCCTCCCATCGGTGATTGTCGGCTGGGACCAGGTGATTGACAGCCACAGCAGCGAATGGCTGTGCAAGTAGGGCGCACACTCCCCCTACCTGTAAATTCATAATCACGTATATACACACACATGGTTTTGCGCACCCGTGCCGCCCTGTAGCAGTATTTCTGCTATAGGGAAGTCGGAAAGCAGTAAACATCCCTTATAATTTAAAAACACATGAAACAAGAAGATTTACCTGCAGTCACATTCACGGTTTTATAGAAATTTCTCATTGTAATCACCATTTTCAGTCTTTTTTTCCCACACGCCTGTTACAGTAATTGTGCAGAGTGTCTAAAAATAACTGTACAGAATGGTAGGCTCCAGAGTTCAACCATGTCATCTATTCCACAGGATCCCCAAGTTAAACACTGCGCTTATGTCAGCCTGTTGGGAGGTTTAGAGGTGTGCCCATCCAATGGGAGATTCCTTCCCTACCATGGTGGAGAAGACACTTTTCTGCCTTCTAATGTTTTACGCCATAAAAGCAATCACTCTAAAAAAAAAAAAAAAAAAAAAACTTCCCCACCCTCGGTCAGGTTTTGGCAACAATTGGCAAACACCAGCTTATCTCTTTTTAAGGACACCTATGCTAATACGCGTTGCTTTATGAAATTTCATAGGGTCTGGGCAAGGTGGATAGAAAGTACTTCTGCTGCAATGATGTTCATCTCCATGTAATTCTTGTTCTTAAGTTATTTTATAATAGCCCCCTTATCTTGTATTCACTGCATTACTATGGGGTACTAGCTTGCCTTATTTAGCACGATCCATACACACATACATTGGTCATGTTTGTTTTGGTTTAGTTTTAATAGACGTTTGGTACTATATACCTGGTTTGTACTAGATGGAGCACCCATGCAAGAGTTATGCCACTCTTCTGTACTTTTGTATACCCTTTTTGAAAATCTAATAAAAAAAGACTTGCAAAAAAAAAAATTATAATCGTTTCCGTAAAAGTCAAGTTTGGCCCTGACTATAAATCTATGAGATGCCTGGTAATATTCAGATGTCTGTAGGCCTTTCCCAGCATCTTTTCACCAGGGTGAGGCAAACAGCTAGGATGTACTTTTCTAGCCAATAGCTATTATTTTCTCCAGAGAGAAAACAGTCATGAATGTGCTGGACTTGTAGGGAAAGCGTCAGCAAAGCACAACCATGCAGCAAACCCTGAAAACGTTAAAGACAAATATGATTGCACCCATGTATGATTAAAACTACAAACTCTACATGGATACAAGTTCTTAAAACACCACGTTAAGGGCTTGTTCACACTTGGCTGTTTTACCAACGCCAAACGCCCCTATAGTGTTTGGCAAGCATTGGTCCGGCGTTTGCGGAGCGGCACTGTAGACTAGAATAGGAGGCTTCAACGCCTCCTGACTCGACCAGAGGCGTCCGTTTTGCCGCAACGCAAACGTTAGAACAGCACCATGTGCTGTAATGTGCAGAATTGGCAGAGGCATTTGGGAAGCGGTAAAAACGCTTCCCAAACGCCTCTCTGCCGCCTGCACACAACACTAGTGTGAATGTAGCCTAACTCATAATATACTGGTATCTAAAAACCATTAACCACTTGAGCCCCAGAGGATTTACCCCCCTTAATGACCAGGCCTTTTTTTGCTGTTTGGCGCTGCACTAATTCAAATGATAATTGCGCGGTCATGCAATGCTATACCCAAACAAAATTTACGTCCTTTTTTTCACACAAATAGAGCTTTCTTTTGGTGGTATTTGATCACCTGTGCGCTTTTTATTTTTTGCGCTATAAACAAAAAAACTACAAAAATTTTGAAAAAAAACAATATTTTCTACTTTCAGCTATAAAAAATATATCGTAAACTCAAAGTTAGTCATAAATTTAAGCCAAAATGTATTCTGCTACATGTTTTTGGTAAAAAAAATTCCAATAAGTGTATATTGATTGCTTTGTGTGAAAGTTATAGCGTCTACAAACTATGGTATAGATACTGCAATTTATGCCTTTTTTTGCTATACAGCGCTGCACTAACTCAAATGATAATT